>NW_007728430.1:173841-212550 GCF_000696425.1 Galeopterus variegatus | reverse complement strand
TTTTAAAAAAAAAAAAAAAAAAAAAAAGGTCTTCAACTACTCACTTCTCATTCTGGGCTATGCTCATTAAAAACAGTCCCTCCTTTTCCCAGCTTCTGTTTATTTTTAATAATTTTATAACCCTTTATTAAAAAGTGAGGGATGAAAAATTGGAAAGCAGAACTCAAAATACAAAGAACCAGGAAAAACATATTCACAACTCATATCACAAAGATATAATTTCCCTAATGTTAAAGAGTCCCTGCAAATCAATAAGAAAAGAGCAACGACTCAATAGAAAATGGGCAAAGAATACAAATCAGGCAAGTCACAGAAAAGGAACTATAAATGGCTCTAAACATTTGATACAATGCTCCATCTCATTTATAATAAGAAAAATACACATTAAAACCGAGTTATCATTTTTAACCCATCCGCTTGGCAAAGATAACATTTGATAGCACACTGTTGTTGGTGAGTGTATGGAGCAACAAGGCATCCTATATATAGTAGAATAATAGTTATTCTACCAGTACTAATTATACTACACATATGTGAGGGTACTTCAAAAAGTTCATGGAAAGATTTGTATTACCTTTCCATTCTATTTTTCCATGAACATTCTGAAGTACCCTCAAATACCTGTGGAAATCACATGGAGAAAGACATTCACTTCAGGAAATTAGTAACAGCAAAACTGGAAACAACCTTAATGTCCCTCACTTTCTGAACCCAGACTCCGAGTTCCCTCTCAAATAAGAGACTTCTCTAGCAGACAAGAAAGCCCAATTTGTTTTGGTTTTTTCTTATGAGCAGCCCTGCTCCTTCCAAAGATCAAATGTGAAGAAATAACATTTCCAGAAGAAGACGAGGGAAAGTACCCCAACGCAGTTGCTGATGCCAGGGAGACTAGAATATAGGGGTGGCCTTGGGCGCCGCATCCCTAGCCCCTGCCAGGGCTTAGAGTACTTGTCTCTTGCATCTCTTTTTTCTATTTCTGTTACTCTTCCCCGGGAGGTAGCTAACTCTAAGAGTGCAGAGGTCAAACACATGCATTGCCTTCAATAATCTTCGACAGGGGTCTGTAGTAAAGATCCCCCCACCAACGTTTCTGTTATGCCCATGGTAAAGCACTCACAACAGGACGAATGATGTAGGGTCAGATAAACGTTCTCCAACCTCTATCCACTAGAGGCAACCCTTAGTTAACAGTTTCTGTATTTTTCCAGCTGTTTTCTTTACAAAGACAGTATCTCCTTTCAACACACACTCACAAATAGGTGCCTTTTCATCTTACACCTCTCGGGCAGTCTCTACAGGTATTTAAAGCGCTCTTTTCTGGACCTGTTTCTCCCGAAGCCGTAGTCTCATTTGCAGACACTGCGAGTAGTGCAGATCCTCTCTTCTCTCAGTTCCATCATCCTTTATTCCCGCGAGGGCCTTGGCCTCTCCGGCTGCCACAGTAACACACTCCTCACCACTTTCACTTTGGGGGCGGCCCTCTTCATCTGCACTTGACACATACTGCATCCCAGAGCGCCGGGCGTTCCGAGCCGTCCTGCCTCCTCGCTTCCCCTCGCAAGTCGATTGGTCAGGACTAGCTTGCGCCGGGATCGGGCGCGCGGTGATGACGACATCGAGCCGGCGGCCCCGGCGGCTGGGAGTCACCGAGGGCTTCCGGGCCTGCCGGCCGGACTGCTGAAAACTGCTGTCATGGCGGCCGCTCTGTGGGCCTTCTTTCCAGGCCTGCTGCTGCTGCTCTCAGGGGATGCTCAGAGCTCGGAGGTGTCCGGGGCTGCTGCCGAGGGATCGGGAAGGAGTGGGGTCGGCATAGGAGATCGCTTCAAGATCGAGGGGCGTGCCGTTGTTCCAGGGGTGAAGCCTCAGGATTGGATTTCGGCGGCCCGAGTGCTCGTAGACGGAGAAGAGCACGTCGGCTTCCTTATGTGAGCATACTGAGGGCAGGGGAAAGCGGTTGGGATGGAGGCTGGAGGGGAATCCCACCAGAAGAGCTAAGTGTCAGGACGGGCTGATGTCGCTGTCGTAGAGTGAAGGGGCGGGTGACGCTAACGGTCTGTGCTGGGAGACGTTGGAAGGCAGTCGGACGCTTTCCCTTTCCTTTACCTCAGAAATGAGGATGGCAGGAGCTCGCCCCAGGGCCGCAGCAATGTTGTCAGTTATTTTCAACTCCATTTTGGCTCCCTATGGGAACGACCACTCCTGGCCCAGGGGATAGGTGACCCTTATTTGTCTCTTGTCGGATTCTTTCCTTTGCATCTCATCTGGTTTCCCCAGAACCTGGTCGCTTTTGCACTCATTTTAGTCGTTCGGTAGCTTGATGTTGTGTAGAGAGATGCTAAACAAGTGGGAATTCTCAAAGCCCAGAGGGCTTCTAGGGATGACATACACTGGGAGGCTAATGTTACTGCTTCTAAAATTAACGGGCTCTGAAGTACCTAATCACTTTTTTTTTTTTTTTTTTTTTTTTGCTCGGGGTGGGGTTGTTGCTCTTTTTTACACTTGAATTCATCGAGGGATTTACATAATCACGCTTGTCTTTTTTTTTTTTTTTTCTCCTTTGGCGGCTGGCCAGTATAGGGATCAAACCCTATTAGCAGCACCACGCTCTAACCAACTGATCATCAATTCACCAGCCCTTGAACTTTTTTTTATAGAAATTTTTAGACATACACCAAAACAGAATAGCTTTGTGGATCCTTAAGTTCTCAACGCAGTCTACTGTTTTGTTTCATGTCCTCTCTGAACCCGATTTACTTTTTTCTAGAATATTTTTAATGGTGCTAAACATAATTTCACTTGTAAAAGTGTTATCATGTATCTCTAAAAGATAAGGACTTAAAAATAACCCCACATTACCATTATCGATTCAACAAATAATGCCATAATATCATCTAATACCCAGTCCATTTTTATGTTTCCCCGGTTTTCTCAGAAATGCTTTTATGTAATTGTTCTTCCAAGTCAGGATCCAAGAATGCCTACACATTGTAGAATACATTTTTAAAGCCAAGTTTTATAATTTTTATTATAAAGTTATTTTATATTTCTTAAGTAAAATATTTATTTTAGGATGAAAAATATATTTGCTTTTTCTTAGGTAATTATTTCCGATTTTTGTTGTTGCACAGTCATCATTTTAATTGTTTTTCTTCTGGACCTAGAAAAATGTTTTGAAATTGGCTCAATCACGGTTCTGTCAAGAAGCAGAAGATGTACTCAAATTAGAATATAGCAGTTGAAGAAGAATTTGATGAAAGGATTAAATATTATAGTCATGATGTAGGGAAATAACCAGATTGTGCAGTACCCTGGAACTTGCAACCTCAAGGCTATTATCACCTCTAAGCCAGAGGGAGGAAAAGGTTATTAGAACCTTGAAGGGAAGAAAGGGCTTCCTTGAGAGGAGCAGTGTTCCTTGACACAGCCAGTCAGAGGTGGCCTCTCAGTGAGAGAGCTGGGGGTAAAATATACTGAGCTCATTTTCTTCCCTTCCTCCAGTCTGCAGAGGAGAAGGGTGGAAACTGGATCTGGAGGGCAAATGGCAGATGTCCAACCTGGGAATAAGTTATGATGTTTATAATTTCAATTCTGGTTTAGTTTAGTGTGTACTTTGAAGTAACAAGGAACACTTTTTCATCTTTTTTCTTAGTAAATATAGTGGATGTGATCAGTATGAATTATTTACTTAACTATGAAGGAGCCTAATGATTAAGGAAGCAGTATTTTAACATATTATTATGATACTGGGAATTATCTGATACAGCTGATCCTTTTATGACCATTGTTTTCCCAAACTTTTTCCCTGAGAATGGCAATTTCTTATCTTCCAAACAAATTGATTTTGGTAGGCGAAATGAAATTATCAGCTCTTGATATGATGGTTTTCTTTTATTTTGGCATCTGACAGGTCTGGGGATCCGAACCCTTTACCTGGGGGTTCTAACATTGTTCTCCTACAAGCTGAGCTAACTGGCCAGCAATAGGGTGATTGTCTAAGTCAGGAAGGTTCAGAAAAAATCAGTAAGGGAAAAAAATGGATGATTTTAACTACATAAACATTTCAAACTTCTACATATTTGAAAAGAAGTAACCAAAGTAAATGGGAACTACAGATGGCCCTCCATATTCATGAGTTCCACATCCGTGAATTCAACCAATAGCGGATCGAAAATATTCAGAAAAAAAAAATTGCATCTATATTGATCATTTACAGACGTTTTTCTTGGCATTATTCCCTAAACAATACAGTATAATAACTACATAGCATTTACCTTGAATTAGGTATTATAAGTAATCTGGAGATATTTAAAGTGTACTGGATGAGATGCATAAATTATATGCAAATACTATACCGTTTTCTATCATGGCTTTGAGCATCTGCGAATTTGGTATCCACAGGAGGTCATGGAATCAGTTCCCCAGAGATACAGAGGGATGACTATTTGTTAACAATTGGAACAAATGATACTTAAATACCTTTTATTATTTGAAAGAAAACCAACAAAATGCAAGTTAAAAAATAGAACAAAATGCCATTTTTAATAGTAAGAAATTGTTGGGGAGATTGGCAAAATTGGAAGCCTAATATTGTAATAATAATGTATATTCATAGATACCCTTGAATGAAGACATGGCTTCAGGATAGGAGCTGTGCTCCTGTTACCTGTCATCCCTACTCACAGAGGAATAGAAGTACTTTCTGTGTCAGGGTTCTCTGCTACTCTGGAATGGTCTCAGGTAGTATTAGAACCGATTCAGTGTAATTATGAAAGCTGAAGCATAGGACAACTCTTGCTAGGTTTTTTGTTTTTTTGCAAGTTGCTTTTAATGTCATGTTTTGGGGAATTGATTTGGGAATTAACATGATTTAAAACATAAGAAAAGACTAAGCTGTTGATTAGAAGTGACTAAATATGATTTTCATTTTTCCAGGATAGATGGGAGTTTTGTGGTTCATGATATACCTTCTGGATCTTATGTAGTGGAAGTTATATCTCCAGCTTATAGGTTTGATCCTGTCCGTGTGGATATCACTTCAAAAGGAAAAATGAGGTGAGGCTGATTTAATTTTTACCAAAGGTTAGGCTACTAAATACCTCAGTATATATTCCTTTTAGAATTTATAGGTAGGTTGAAAAGTTTTCTTATTTAAACTATAGATATTCCTTTAAACATTTAAAATATCCTTACGTTGTTTTAATCTGAACATTGATAAAGTTGTAAAGCTGAACTTCTTCTTGCTCTTTCTTAAAATTTATTTTAAAGCTCTTAATATGATTATATAGAGAAAAGGTAAGATTACTTATTACAGGAGCAAAAGCACTGTGAAAGTTATAATTGAAATGTGATTAATAAAGTTGGAAATAATTTAACTTTTCTAGATTGGAAATACTATTTGTCACCTGTTTTTTTCTTTTTTTTGTCATCTGTTTTTATTTGTCATCTGATATTTTGATAATACCTCTTACTACTTATTTGATACTATGTTGTTCTAAAAATTTCTGTAGTTCCTTCTTTCTGGAATATTTAGTGTGCAATAAAAATTTAGTATTTCTAGGGAAAACAGTAGGTTATATTGTGGAGTTTATCTCAAAGGGAGGATTGTGATAAGAAGGAAAGATGAAAAACACAGTATTAGAGGCTGGCAGAGAAGGAAAGAATTTCAGAATTTTTAAATAGGTGAAGATGTGTTTTGAAACTGAGATGAAAAGAACTTTGGTCTAATTTAGCTGTGAGTATGGAATAGCAAAATCCATTTGAAGTTGGAAACAGTTGTGTTGATGTCTGTGGTCTTCAGATTTAGCCTTCCATTATAAAAGAACAAATTTATTTATTTATTTATTTACTTACTTACTTTAAAAGATGACCGGTAAGAGGATCTTAACCCGTGGGTTGGTGTTGTCAGCACCACACTCTCCGAAGTGAGCTAACCAGCCATCCCTATATAGAGATCCGAACCCGTGGCCTTGGTATTATCAGCACCACACTCTCCCAAGTGAGCCACGGGCTAGCCCTTATTTGTTTATTTTATTTTTTTATTGTCTCATGGCAATAGCACCCTCTTCGATCTAACCTAACCAAGAAGTGAATGAAGCAGTTTTAAGTAGGAATGTGTTTTCTTTTTTTGAGCTATTACAATATTACTTTATGTTGCAATAATAAAGCATAGGTGATACAAAGGCAAAAACAATTTTGGGGGTGAAGGATCTATATTTAATTTAGTTTAATTAATTTATTTTTGGCAGCTGGTCAGTACATGTGTTTTATTTTATTTTATTTTTTTGCTTAAACAATAAACATTTATTTCTCACAGTTCTGGAGGCTGGAGGAGTCCAATATCAAGGTGCCAGCAGATTTGGTGTCTGGTGAGGGTCTACTTTCTGGTTCATAGATGGCAGTCTTTTCCCTGTATCCTTGTATGGCAGAAAGAGGGCTAGAGAGCTCTCTGGGATCTCTTTTATAAGGACACTAATCCCACTTATGCGGGCTCATAACTTAATTACCTTCCAAAATTTCCACCTCCTAATACCATCACATTAGGGGTTAGGATTTCAACATATGGATTTTGTGGAGGACACAAACATTCAATTCATAACATTTCCTTTCATCAGCTTCCCAGTAAGCATTTATTTTGACGTTAATATTTATTTGGTTATTTAACAAATTTTTGCATTTTGTCTAATGTCTAAATCTGTACATATTGCTTATAAACAATTTTGAAACAGGAACAACAACATTACTTTTCATTTGTATAACATCTATTATGAGACAGAAAAAAAATGGGCAAATTTTTCAATTCTAAAATAAGTATTAAAATAGATATCGAAATAAGAAACATTTCAAACAGCTTCTATTCATGGAAATCAGCTTCTGTAACACAGTTTATTATTTTCTGTAATCCATAAGGATTTCTTATAGAAAGATGAGGTCACATCAGCCTTTTGTTGGATTGGGATGAACTATTTTATGTAATTGATTGATTGATTGATTGGTTGATTATAGAAGGCCAGTACAGGGATCAAAACCTGGCCGTTGGTTTTATCAGAACATACTTTAACCAACTGAGCAACTGGCCAGTTACTGACCTTTTTGGCATGTGCCAAGCATATTTAGGCTAATTTGTAGAGACCCAAAATTAAGCTGACATAATAGAGATGTGTTCAGTTAGTACCATAATATTTATGTTTGAGCTAGTGTTTACTCCTAAAAGTTTTTCTTTCCTCTTTACTTTTTTTTTTTAACAATGAAAGCTTTTTAAATGTAATATGTAATTATGTCATAATTCAAATAGAATGAGTCACACATGGAGCTGTCTCATGCTTTATATTAGCTGCATTATTAGTCCATTGGTGGATTTGCCATTATTTATTAACCAGCTCCTATTGATGAACAAGTAGTGGTAGTGTTTTCTTCTTTCTCTTTTAGCTTGTATAGTGAATAGAGACAGTTATCAAGATAATAAATTCTTGATGGTATCATAAAACCAATACTGTGATGCCACTAATAAATACCTTCTTTAGAAACAAATTATTTTTGGGGGGGCGGTGGCGCTCCCGCCAAGGGTTCGGATCCCACATACAGACCGGCCGCTCACTGGCTGAGCGAGGGGCGGGAGCAACACCGAGGGTTGCGATCCCGTGACCGGTCCCAGTCCGGTACGGGCACGACACTGAGGGTTGCGATCCGTTGCCGGGCACAAAAAAAGACAAAAAGGAAAAAAAAAAAAAAAGAAACAAATTTTTTTTGGGCTGAGCCCGTGGTGCACTCGGGAGAGTGCGGCACTGGGAGCTCAGCAGTGCTCCCGCTGTGGGTTTGGATCCTATGTAGGGATGACCGGCGCACTCACAGCTCTCACTGGCTGAGCGCGGTGCGGCCGGTCTCAAAAAGGACAAAAAAGAAAAGAAACAAATTATTTTTACACCTATTTTTGAAGTTAAATTGTTGTCTTAGAATATTCTACTTTGTCCAAATTCTGGTCATATTTCTTTTGGATATTTAGAGCAAGGGCAAAGTGTCAATGAAATGTAGTACCTTGCAAATGTTTATAAATATTTTTTGATGGAAAAAATATGTTGTTTCAAAGTAGATGAACCTCCTTAGATAGTGACTTCCTCATGTCTTTTTAGAAGCATAGAGATTTTTAAAAATATTTATTCTGTTCTGTCAAAAATTCTATTATGGTAAAATTCTATTATGTTAAATGTAAACCTTATAGGATATATCATTATTTTTTACATATTTTAGAATTTCAACCTTGGAGATGAGAGGTACATAAATTACAGTATATATTATATATACTGGTTAAACTTTTTTTTATATGTTGAAAACACAATATAGGAGGGAATGAGAGTTGTTAAACAAAAGGGAATACTTGCCTACTAAATACTGTTTTATCCTTTTACTGTTTGAATTTTGAGTAGTCTCAGCAAATAGAAATATTTTTCTAAATATAAAGTTTTATTTGCCATTTTACCTTCAGTAAATGCTACGTGCTGTAGCATTTAAGAACTGGTTGCAGCAGTGGGATTCTTATTTTCAGACGTATTCCTGATGTTGGATGCCTGAAGCATAGGTAAAAACAACAACAACAAGAAAGCCTTTATTATTTTAATAATTAGGGATGGGACAGAGTAGATAACAAAGTGGGATTCATATAAGATCTTAATATTTTGACTAGTATTTTATAAGCAAGTAAATTAGTTTCCATTTCCGACATTTTGGCAGAATGAAAAAAATGTTAGAAATGCTGGATAAAATATGATAAACATTTCCTTTTAAATGTATAGCTCCCCACAAAGTATGAAAAATCCCAAGGGGATAAACTATAAAACACTGTTCCACCAGAAGGCTTTGATATTCTTTAACCAGAAGACTTAGATTTTATTAGTAGTATGCAGGTAGGAGGCAAGAGTAGGGCTTTCCTGGGGTCAGAATTAGACCTAAGACTTGGTTCCACCTTTGACCCTTGGTACTAAAATCCAAAAGGCCAGACTCCCAGTCAGACCCTGCTCTTTGGGGGAAAAAGTCTTCCCTGAAAAATGATAGTCACAGTCCTACCTTCATTGAAACTTGGGGCATGAATTTATTACTTCCTGCATAATCCAAGAAATTCCAGCTGAGCAATTAACAAAGTGGTCTCTGGTTGTAATCCCTGGGCTCCTGGTAGAGACAAATGGAGAATCCCTCTGGGATGAAATACCCTTGGTATTTAAGTAGATAAAGTTCTACTTAACTTCTGAAGTACCCAAGAAAACAATCTACTTTAAGTCAGCAGATGAATCAGACCTCCAAGAATTTTGGGTAGTAAAATTATTGGATATGGACTGTAAAACAGTTTAAAGTATATTTAAAGTACTTAACGAATAAAAGTCTTACTGCCATAAGAAATGATATACCCTGTACTGGCCAGCAGGAAAAAAAAAGAAATGGTATACAAAAGTAGTCAACATATTTGAAAGAAGAATAAAATAGAACTTCTGCCATAAGTATAGGCATTGAAATATAAAACTCAGTGGGTGGGTTAAGTAACTAAACAGAAGTTTGATGAACTGGAAGACAGAACAGAAAAAAATTGCCCAGAATACAACACAGGTAAAGAAAAAGACAACATGAGGGAGGCAGTTTTCAAAGAGTACAATAGCTTATGTGTGAACATGGGTGAGGGTTTTGATTAAAATTAGTGCATCTCTGGTAGTGTTATCTATGACACCATTGCAGGGCTTTCTTGAATCATAAATTTTTCCTGTAATATAGCCTTAAAAATTGAGTGCATCCAATAATGTATATCTCAGGCCATCAAAAATAAAATCCAGCATTTTTTGTATTCTTGAATCATAAATTTTTCCTGTAATATAGCCTTAAAAATTGAGTGCATCCAATAATGTAAATCTCAGGCCATCAAAAATAAAATCCAGCATTTTTTGTGTGTTTGTAATAAAATAAATAAATCACTAAATATAATCAAAGGACTTGAGAGTTGAAAGAATTCCAAAAGAACTTTTGCTATAAACAGAAGTTAAGGAACTTGTCTAACCCCACAGGCCTAGGTAGTGATAGAGCTACAGTTGAAGAAGATTCCAAGTCTAGTGTTCTTTCTCTATGTTTTGCTAAATATTTTAGACAAAGCTACTTTGATCAGATTTTCAAGATCAAAAGTTTAGACACCAAAGCATTTTGGAAAAAGCTGAAGGTAAATATAAGGCATTGCTAATACCTGTGTATTATAAGCAATTCTTTTAATTAGTAATGTTTTAGTAGAAATACTGATGCTTTTATCATGTTGCTTTACCAGAGCCAGATATGTGAATTACATCAAAACATCAGAAGTGGTCAGACTGCCCTATCCTCTCCAAATGAAATCTTCGGGTCCACCTTCTTACTTTATTAAAAGGGAATCATGGGGTTGGACAGACTTTCTGATGAACCCAATGGTATGTATCAGCTAAAATAAAGCATTTTACTAATTCTTAATTTGTTTCAGGCAGTTGAAAACTTCAAACCCTTGGGCCGGCCCTGTGGCTCACTCGGGAGAGTGCGGCGCTGGTAGCGCTGAGGCTGCGGGTTCGGATCCTACATAGGGATGACCAGTGCGCTCACTGGCTGAGCGTGGTGCAGGCAACGCCGTGCCGAGGAATGCGATCCCCTTACCGGTCAGAAAAAAACCCCAACAACTTCAAACCCCTTTGTGGTAGAAAGCTGAGGTTAGATTGTTGGATGAAAGGATAATTGTGAGTAATTTGCAGATTTCTGGAAAATAGTCGTTTGGGGAATACATAATGAAAAGAATATAGTGAGAATCACACTGTAGGTTTTATTTTGAAATGTGCAACCAAAATTGGATAAATACTTTATGATGAAATGTTTTAAAATTCAAGTATTTAAAAACTGATCTGTGAAGTAGTTGCCTACTACTATATTGCAGGCTGTAAAGGATGTTCATTAATGAGAGGGATAATATAGTGTTTTCTCCAAGAACCACAAAGTCATCTAGAAAGAGCAGTCCATTTGGCCATCAGGATCACCAATCCCAATGCCAGACAGCAGATTGAAGAGCATGAATAGATACTTCCATTTGCAAACTCCTTATGTCAAATAAAACTGTAAGGGCCAGCCCCGTGGCTCACTCGGGAGCGCCCAGGCCACGGGTTCGGATCCTATATAGGGATGGCTGGTACGCTCACTGGCTGAGCATGGTGCAGACCACAACGTGTCAAGGGTTGCGATCCCCTTACTGTTCAGAAAAAAACCAAAAAATCAAAACTGTAAACTTTGCAAAAAGGTAGGTGGGTGGCACAAATATGAAGTGAGGTGTCTATACAGTCTAAACACATAGATAAGACTCTTACACTGTATGATACTCTGTGATAGACAGATTATCTTGTTATCATCAAAACTAGTTCAGTAGAGTTGAGGAGGCTGCTGCTGGTATTATTCTACATATAACATTTGAATCTTTATCTGTGGTTAACTGCAGTTTTTATTCTACTAACTATAAAGTGGGGAAAAAACATTTTTTAAATTATTGTTCTTCCACAGGTTATGATGATGGTTCTTCCATTGTTGATATTTGTGCTTTTGCCGAAAGTGGTCAACACAAGTGATCCTGACATGAGACGGGTAAGATAATTACCCAGCTGTGGGTTTTTAAACCATATTCTGATGCTTGGTCTGTCCCATTGTGGCTGGATAGGTTGGTTTTTTCAACTTTATCCTAGTTCCCAAGGCAAATTAATCTAACATAAACAGTATTATGTTCCTGGCATTTAGTCATTTTCATTGGACCAAATAAATTCATTGCTTCTGCCTGATAAAGGCCCGGGTCTTCTTATAGCTAAAACATTCTACTGGCTAGCTGCCAAAAGAACAAACAAACCAAAAAAAATTCTCCTTAGTTCTGTCCTCTTTGTGTGCCTCAACTTTTAAATAGTTGAAATGCTTAATAATCCTGGTATACTTAATTGAAGTATTTTATAAAATGGTTGCTCCTATAATCTATCTTTGCTTTATAAAACTCTTTAGAGTACATGCTCAGTTTATGTATTCAGACACACAAAAGAAATTCAGGTAGACCAAGGGGGATAAATAGAAAAAGTGGCTTTCAAACTGTACCACAAAAGTTGTACTGGTTCTGCAAGGGGGAGAGGAGTTGCTAAGTAGAATGCTTCAATTTAGTGCCACCACTTTGTCTCTTTTGAATATTGAATCTTAATTTCTTTTAAACCATAGTTACTTCTTTCATTCAACAACCATCAACCAATATCTTCGGAGTTCCAGGGTCCTCCATTGTATTTAGTATATTGATGTGTTGACACCTTATTCATTTCTGAATAAACATTTATTAATCAATTTCTAGGTTCTGGATACTAGCGATGCAAAAATGAATTATAGGCTGTCCCTGTCTTCAATAAGCTTGTAGTTAAATGTAGGAAATAGAGTGGGTTTATAAAATACTTTTTTTTTTGCCATTAGGGGATTTTTGTGGTTTTTCTACTTCTGTTTTTTAATGGGAAAATAAGACATACATAAAATAAAAATGTTTACTAAGATGATTAATTTCTCTAGAAGTTCTGCCAAGCTGGCAAGGCAGAAAAAGCTTCATGGAAAAAGAAAGGTTTATGATGTTTCAGAATGTTTTATTGCTAAATTTTGGCATCTTTGCTTCAGTATTGGTCAGAAAGTAACACATCCTAGGCATTCCTTGTATCTGTTAAGCCAGTTAACTTGCTGTGATACCAGTAGAAGGAAAAGTCGGAAGTCACATTTGATTGAAAGTTCATTCCTTGTAAAGTGTTTGCACGTAGTAAGAATTATAAAAAGCCGATTCAAGAGCTTCATAATTGAACAAATGCAAAAATTGAGTTGTATATATTTTTGCAGGGACTCAAAATCTATTGTCATATATATTTAATTCTTGAATAATAGGGCATATTAACATATTTGATTTATTTTTATAATGTGTCTTTTCCTGGCCTTATTTGGAAAAGCACTTTCTCCTTTAAAACCTATGAAAAAATTTTGCCTTTGGGAAACAAACCGAAGCTAATACTCTAATAGTGTTTCAGCTTGAAATAGTAGATAATATCATACTTGCATGTCTGAAGTAAAATCAATTTTAAGTTCACTTTTGGAATGTCAAATAAAATTCCAATGAAATAGGCATTATATTAATATTGTTTTTTTTTATAGATTGTTTGCTCAATAAGAAGGAAGACAAAAACTCAAAACGAAAGTGCCAGATCCTTTTTCTGTCCTGCCAGTGACTTGTTTGTAACATTTGTGTTGCTTGCTTTAGATGCTGTAATTGAAGTCACCCAAGCCATACAGTATTCATAGATTTATTACTAAGACTTAGGGATCCAGTCTTGGAATTATCTCCCAAACTTTCCTGGTACCTTGATATATAATTAAAGATTAATATTCTGGTTATATGCATCTAAAGAAAGCATGAGCTTAAAAATACTCATTAAAACAACAGGAAAGCATTTTAATCAGAAAACATAAAATAAGATAGCAGAAATATGATCAAAGATATCCATTATCAGAAAACAATGCCCTTTATGAAAACATAAGCCGAATCAAACCCTTGGCAAATATTTATTGGACATTTACTAAGGATCAAAATGTTTAGTAGCACGAAGGAGATTTGGAACATGGTTACTAATGATGTGTAGGTAAAGTAGTACTGAGTATGACATTGCATCATTGCTCAGAACCAGTACATTTTACTTGTTCTACTACTTTCCTTTTTCCTTCGTAGGAAGTATTAGGAGTTAAATGGCTGGAAGGACCCCAGTGCCTTTCACATTGTGCTTTGTCTCTCTGCAGGAGATGGAGCAGTCAATGAATATGCTGAATTCTAACCATGAATTGCCTGATGTTTCTGAGTTCATGACAAGACTCTTCTCTTCAAAATCATCTGGCAAATCTAGCGGCGGCGGCAGTAAAACAGGCAAAAGTGGGGCTGGCAAAAGGAGGTAATCAGGCAGTCCAGAGTTGGCATTTGCACAAACATGACAACACTGGGTGGCATCCAAGTCTTGAGGGAAAACCATGTGAAGCAACTACTGTAAATTTGAGTCATCCCAAAAGTTGATCTCATACAACTGTTGTATATGTTAACTTTTTAGCACATGTTTTGTACCTGGTACACAAGAAAAACCAGCTTTCATCCTTTGTCTGTATGAGGTCCATATTGATGTCACTGAATTAATTACAGTGTCTTATAGAACATGACATTAATAAATTATATGAAGTACTATACATTATGTATATTAAAATGTCTTAATCCAGAGATCAACCTATCTTCTGTCATTTTTTTTTCACTTATTTTTTTTTTTCCTGACAATTTTCTTCTATCTTTTATTGTCTGGGGCTTGAAATTGACCTTTCCTGTTTAAAAAGAAGTGATTTATTTTTAGAGCAGCAGGCACCACGGTTTTTTGTGTGGCCACACCTTTCAAAATTCTCAGCCCTGTCCTGCCATTTAACATTACCTGATATTTGAAATAGAACCACATGTTCCTGATGTAGTTTAAATTTTTATTATGACAGTTAGTTTCAGAGTGTGGATATAAGAATCATAATAGATCCTATCAATTTTTTAATTCTGGTTACCATCTGTGGCATTCATTTTACAGTTATCGAGTACCAGCTATGTGCTGTGATCCAAGGTAGAATACAGAGATGAATAATATCCAAGTGCCTGTCCTCAACAGAACTTCTTATGTAGGAGGGAGGACAAATGATAATAGGGAATGAATGGCCAGGGGAAAGAAGTGCAGCTGTAGAAGAGCCTTCTAGAATATAAGTATAGAAAATCTACCTTAAGAGCTCCATATTGTAATATTGGTGGTATGGGACAGGTAGCTTTTAAATCCTCTCATTTTTCTCATCACTGATTTTCATGATGAGCATTGCTGGAATATAAATTACTACTTTCCAATCAGGAGTATGTCAAAAATTTTTTATTTCAAGTTAAAAATATTTCCCCCCTTTTTCTTATGGTTTTTTTTTTTTTTCCTTTTTGTCTTTTTTCGTGACCGGTAACGGGATCGCAACCCTCGGTGTCGCGCCCGCACCGTGGCTGGCAATGGGATTGCAACCCTCGGTGTTGCGCCCGCACCGCGCTCAACCAGTGAGCGGACCGGTCTCTATATGGGATCCGAACCCTCAGCAGGAGCGCCGCCGCACTCCCAAGCGCCTCACTCTACCGAGTGCGCCACTGGGCCAGCCCTTATGGGTTGTTTTAATTAAAGAGGAATGCTCAGGCCACAGTATTGCTTCTAGTAGAGGGCTCCTATTCTCTCCTATATTAAAGTACTCCTCTGTTGCTTTCTTAAGGTTATTAAATCAGCAAAAAACAGCAAAAAAGGGTTGGTTCCAAACTCTATTTTCTCTTTGTATTAGGTGACATTGTTCATTTTGAAATGAGGTACATGAGTTTTCTTTTAAAGAAATAAGTTCTAATATAGGACATTTTATTAACTGTATCTCTGTAATATATACACTAATGTTACCCAACTGGTTAAGCTATGAATGATTAGGTGGGAAACTGGTTAATGGTAGAACTAGGTCATATAAAATAGAGTCATTTATTGAAAATTTAATGTTATAACACTAGCTGAATGTCACTCATTCAGCTAATATTCTAATTTTCACTTAAATATTAAGTGAAAAAATATGACATTCTCCCTTGTAATTGAAAGGAGGCAGGATATAGTAAGAGTCATAGTTGTATGACCAGAAATCTTGTTTAAAAATTTCATAATTTAGATTGTCAAAATTTGCACAAGAAATTAAAAAACACTTCCAAGGAAATTACCATTTCACATGCTAATTAAGAAACTGTGATTCTTTTATATGGATTCTAACAGCATCCAAATATAATATATACCCCTTATCATATTACAGAAATGTTATTATGTCACTTGTATATAAAAATCTAATCTTTTCATAGAAATTTCATCAAATGCTTAAGGTGATTACAGGTACAAAAATGATTGTATATTATTAGACTATATGGGGTTCAGTGCAAAGAGCCCTGGTTTAGCTGCTAACTTGCTTTGTGACTTTGGGCAAGTCACTTTCCCTCCTTGGATCATGTCTTGTCTTGTTCTTTGTTGTATCTCCAGCATCGAGCATATTGGCACAACAATAAATGTTTGTTGAATGAATAAATAAATGGGCCTCAAGTGTCCTCATCTATAAATTGAAGGACTTGGTTTAGACCTCTAAATTTCCTTTCATATCTGAACTTCTATTTCTATTGTAATTTTAACCTAGTCCTATTATTTCCTACCCTTAAGAACCATATGATCAGCACCACTTCTTGTGTTTTTTCTGCTGTTCCCCATTTGGAACAAAAGTATTATTTTGCTCTTCTTTAGGGCCTTTCTTAGATTCAGTTTATATGTATTTCCTTTTAAATGTGAGTTTTATGTTTTATAATTTTTCACATCTACTACATTAAATCTGAGTAGTGACTTTGTGCAAAACACATCTTTGCAGCCCATTCTTGTCTTGAATACTCACAGGGTGAAACTATTGCTCCCAAGTTTCAAACTGTTTTTTTAGGAGTTGAAACCTCAGAATTCTCTGAGGATTTAGTTAACATTTTGAAAAGATTCAGTATTTAACCTAACCTTCTCAGAGTAGAAAAGTATTTTAGTTTTCCTTTATGTTTTCTCTGACAGGAGGAAAGAAGCAACCATACAGCATACTTTACAGTAGTCAGAAAGATTTCCAGGGCCCAATGAGGAGTGTCAATAAACATAAAGAAGAGACTTTCATTTAAATAGTCACTCAGACTTTCAGGAAGTTTTCTGTTTTTTTTTTTGTTGTTTAGAACTGAACTAAAGTTCCATTTGTTTTTAAAAAAAATGTATTGAAAATCTTTTTATTAAAATATTGTAGGGCCGACCCCGTTGCGCACTCAGGAGAGTGCGGCGCTGGGAGCTCAGCGATGCTCCCGCCGCGGGTTCAGATCCTATATAGGAATGGCCGGTGTGCTCACTAGCTGAGCGCTGTGTGGACAACACCAAGCCAAGCGTTGCAATCCCCTTACCGGTCACGAAAAAGACAAAAAAATAATAATAATAATAAAATAAAATAAAAAATTGTAAAGAAAAATAAACTTAAAACAACAATTTTCATTGTTTATTGCCTTTTAGGTCACATGTAAACATACTTTTGCATGGTTACAATCACTTGCCTATCATTTTGTATTTAAACCCAACAAAAATTCTGCTAAGCACTAGTTTTAGGGAACATAATAGAAGCTAGTGGCTGAGTCCTTTAATTCTGTTCAAAGAGCGTGTTGAAACAGGACCTAATTGTATGGTTCTCTTTGGCATTTTAGGTGTGATTATCATTTACAGTCATTTATTTTTAATTTGTAAGTTATGTGAGAATATCCAATTGGTAAAAATGTTTATATCATCCAGAAGAACTTGAGGGTAGTTTTTCTAAAATTCAGATGTTGCCTTAAGTTATGAATTTTTTTTATATTCTTGAAAAAAGAAGAGATGATGAAGTATTAAAAGAGCTATTTTAGAAAAAAATCCCCCCCCCCCAAACGGCACCAAATATTAGCTTATCTCTTTTAGCCACAGTAACACACATTATGAGAGCATAGGGGAACTGAAGCCTTTTACAATGGCTTCTGTCTGGTAGGATTGAGCCAGCCAGGCAAGCAAACCTGAGAAGAGGGAGGAGTAAATTAAGAAGGTCAAGTAGTAATCAGGAGGAATGGGTACAACCATAGAAACTAGCTGTTCACAGCATTTCCAATAGAAAAGTCCTAACATTTAATTCCACTGAAATTTAGTAAACTGGTCATTATTGAAGATTCATATCTGCATCTCTTTAGGTAATTTTGAAATAAAAAATTTCATATATATGAATGTAAGTGATTTATTCTATCCCCTTTTAAAAATTTAAAAATATATTTAATTGATAAAGGTTGATTATATTCAAGGTATAGAATGTGATGATTTGATATACATATACATTTGTGTAAATGATTGCCACAAATTAATTAACACATCCATCACTACTCATGCTGTACATTAGATCCCCAGAACTTGTTCATCTTTATAACTGAAAGTTTGTATCCTTTGACCAATGTGTTCCCAGTTCTCCCAACCTCCAGCCCCTGGCAACCGCCATTCAAGTCTCTACTTATACGAGTTCAGCTTTTTTAGATTCCACATATAAGTGAGATCATGTATGTAAGTCCTCAATAAAAGCTTATAATTATTAATATTCTTACTTTTCAGATGAAGAAACAGGTTAAAAAATTTCCTAAGCTCACCAGTGGGTAAGTTGTCTTAATCTAAAGTGAACCCTATTAACTACTTCCTTCAGTGCTTCTCTCACAAGCTACACTTAAAAAATGAAACATCCATATACCCATAATCAGCACATGGCCACACATTTCTTCCAACCTGCCCACCCTCCCCCTACTTCTACTGGCATGATCTAGGGACTTGCCTCTCTCCTTCCAAACACTCCTCAGAGAGAAGAGGTGGGGTAGTCAAGAGAAATTGACTTCCACGAGAAGGTAGTTCTAGTCCTAGTTTCTGGTACCTGGAGCTTCAGACACTGTAATCCTAAGGATATTTCTAAAAGGCAAATCTGATAGGATCACTCATCTATTAAAACCCTTTGTTGAGTCCCCATGGACTTCAAGATAAACATCTTTGATCTCTGTCCATAGTTCCTCCAGACTCACCTCTTGCTACCTCCTTCCCATATATATCTTGAATTACTCACAGGTCACCACTGAAAGCTCTATCTACATGTTCTCTCACCTCTGGGTCTTTTTGAATATTTTTTCCTCTCAACTCCCCATCACCCCTATCCCTTTCCTTTGTCTACCTCTTTCATCTTCAGGACTTAGTGCAGGAATCACCTTTTACAGATATCTTCCAGATGCCCCTGTGGCTTGGGTAAGAGTCTCTTTGTCCCCATTCATGCCTGTGCTTACCCCATTATAGCACATCATTTTATTACGTTACTTGCTTACTTCTCCTACTTTGTTCTAGTTCCTAAGCTCCTTGGACAGTAAGACACTAGTAATTCAACAGTCCTGCCCTCAAGGAAGGGTCAGAGGAATCTTAATCTCTAATCTCTCACCACAGTTCTGTGATGGCTGCCACACATATAGCTCTATCATATATGGTTGGGATCCCAGCTCAAATCATTAGACAAGGATGGAGATCAGAAACCCATGGTGAATTAAGTTTCTATTTTTTAGGGGATCACAAAAATCCTAGCTACACTGGGGAAAAAACAAAAACGGGGAACATTGCCTTGTAACCATCTCCTGTCTCAGGTATGTACATACTTAACTTAGTAAAGAATTCATTGTGAAGTACGTGTGCTATGTATGTGTCAAGGCTGAGGGGACCCAATGATTGAACAAAATAGACATGAACTCTGGTTTCAGAGCTTTTAGCATTTAGAGGGAGACAGACATTACTCAACCAAACACATGTATGTAATGAAATCTTGATAAATGCTACCAAGGAAGAGTCCGGATTCCTATGAAAGCTCATAAATAGGGAACCTGGATGAGCAGATAGACAGCAAATGTGGGAACATTTCCCTGAGAAAGTGACTTGAGGAAAGATTGAAAGACTGTATAGGAATTAACTTGGCTGAGGCTGAGGAGAATGGGGATAGGAGTGAGCAAGCTGGAATAGGGGAGATCAGCTCTTGAAGGAACTGAAAGAAAGTGTAGCTGGAGCACTTCTAGAGGAGGGGTGAGTAACTCAAAAGGTAGACAGACACCACCTGGATGTGTTGCAAGCCTGAATTCGCCTTATCTTCCAGAGGATAACACCTCGGCTTAGTCACAATGGAAAACCCTATGTATGGATTTCTAGGATGTTTGAGACAATGAAGTAGAATCGAACACAGATTGGGAGTCAGTCCACCTTGGGTTTGAATCTTGTAACACAGTGACTATGGCTAATGAACATTAACAATGAAGTAAAATGAAGTCATAAGTCTCCTTCCCTCAGACCCAGAATTGAGTCCTGCAGAAGTCGAAAAGTTATTATTCATCATAAGCTTCCTTTAAATAGTGCCCCCTAGTGCACCTAAAATAGATTTGATTGGCATAGGCAAATCACACAATTTTGGAGGGACTCCCGCTTATGGAGACCTCAACCTAGCTATGACTGGCTGTGATTACCTGATTGTCAGCACCTGGCCATGACTGATACTGATAAGAGGTCTCTGAGCAAACTGTGGTACATGAAAGTCATTGCCAAAAAGCCTAGGGTTTTTGGTAGAAATCTGAGTCCCCAGAAACTTTGAGAGAACATGTTAATTGGAAGAAAAACAAGCCTTGCCTTCCCTCCTGCCTTGCTCCCTGCCCACCTCTGGCTTAGCCTCAGATATTTAAATGATGTGGCCCAACAGAGGCCAGTGGCATAAAGGTGGCTTCTGCTTCTCTCCGTCCTCTTTGGAGCTGGTGGTGATTGATTGGAAAGGAGGTTTCTGCTCTTCTTCAAAACCTCTCAGAGGGCTCCTTGCTCCTGGTAGGTGCTCAGCCCTACTACTATGAACTACCTGTTCCCACCTGGAGACTCTTTTCTGTCCTCACTGCTTCAAGTTGTATGTATGTAAATATGTGTGTGATTGTATGTACTTGATTTTAAAAATGTTCTTTCAGAATTCTACAGGCAACTTTAATTTCTGTATTCCTACCTGACTTCTGCTCTTCCCTTGAGAAGGAATTAGATTATGGAATGGGAAGGTTAGACTATATCCAGCAGGGCAAGTCTTCTTTCTGAAAAACATAGTACCTTGACATGTAGTGCAGGAACTGCAAGCCAAACTGGAAAGAAAAAGACCAGAGGACTGTGCTGTGACAGCATTTGAGTGGAACGTTCGACGTAATTCACATCCATCTTGTCACTCTCTACTCACCTTTCTTCTTCAAACATGTAAGGATTCTACCCTTTGCTGTTCAGTGCTAGTCCCCTTCTGTGCTGAAGTGCAGGGAAAAAGAGGTCCAGAGAAGGGAAATGTTTGTGCTTGGGGAGAGCAGGGTCTTCGGCCACCACTGCAGTGATTTTCTTTGTACTGTAGTTGTTCCATCCATCGTTCTGTTAGTCTATGTTCCTGGAGGACAGGGACAGTGTCTTATTCCCCTCAGCATCCCCAAGCTTTCCACAAAGATCAATAACTATTTGCTGAACAAATGAGTAACCAGACAAAGGAGTGATCCGGTAGCCTGGATAGTGACTCTTGGATCTAAAAAGATGGCAAAGGAAAAGGGATGGAAAGGTTTGAGTCATTGGAGAAGATGGCTCCAGTGATAAGTAGGAGAAAAGAAAAGGAAAAAAAAAAAAAAGAATGTAGGTAGAAATGAAACAAGGATTATGGATTTTGAATATTCTCTATGGGAGTAAAAACCCTAGCACTTTTATTAACACTTTTAAGAAATTGATCAGGATCAAGTCAATGACCCATTCATCCTGGTTACAGAAAATAAATAACCTAGGTCTTTATTTTGTCCTGTTTTGAGATTTAAACCCTCAGGGCCCCAGAGAGGTGATTCTGGGAATTTAGAAAGGAAAATTTCCCTGAAGAATTTCTTTTCTTTTTAAAATTTATTTATTTATTTTCTCATAAGGCTAGTCATCTTGAAGAATTTTTGAGGTGGACTCTCACAGAACATACCATAAGGTAAGCTCAAGGTATGTGGGCCTAAAGCCTGCTAAGGTGCTCACTGCACATGAAGGAAGTTTGAAAATCTGGCTCAATAGCTTTAGTTTCCCATGTTTTTTCAGTCCAGGGGAGCAGAGGCAAACACGTACTTGAGAAATACTAGGCAATTGTCTTGTGCCAGTCAAGACTGCCTTGTCCTTCCAGGTCTCTGCAATGCAGTTGAGGACACTCATATTTTCTCAGTAGTGGTTCTGAAATCCTTCCTGTTCAATATGACCCCTCACTGATCTACAGTTCATCTATAAAAGAGGAAAGTGTTTTTCTTGCTTGGTTATTGTTTTGGGTTGAATTGTGTCCCCCTCGAACAGATACGTTGGAGTCCTAACAGATATGTTGGAGTACCACAGAATGTGACCTTATTTTAAAACAGGATCTTTATAGAGATAATAAAGCTAAAATGAAGTCATGAGGGTGGGTCCTAATCCATCTGACTGGTGTCCTAATAAAATGGAGAAATTTGAACACAGAGATGAACATGCATTGAGGGACGGTGATGTGAAGAGACACAGGGAGAAGACGACCATTTAAAAGTCAAAGAACACCTGTGGCTACCAGAAGCGAGGAGAGAGGCCTGGAGGAAACCCATCCTTAGTGCCTTCAGAGGGAGCATGGCGCTGCTGACATCTTGATTTTAAACTTCTGGCCTCCAGAACTGTGATCTAAGATGGTAAATTTATGTTGTTCTAAGCCACCACCAGTTTGTGGAACTGTTACTGCAGCCCAAGGAAACTAATACAGTTATTTTAAAAATTAGATTTTATAAGTCTTTTTAAAAAAAATATCCTCAGTTGGTTAGAGCATGGTGTTGGTAACACCAATGTCAAGGGTTTGGATGCCTGTACTGGCAAAGAACCAAAAAAAAATCCTTCCAGCTGATAACACCAAAGTTCAGGGCTTGACCGCTGTACTGGCCAGCAAAAATAAATAAGTACGCAAATGACAAAAACAAAAATATCCCTCCAGAGAGTAATTGGTTCTCAAGAATTCCCGAGGGCAATAATCCCCTGTAGACTTAACTGCGCTGGGTACATCTAACAAAGATGAAAAAGGACAGAAGTAATCTTTCTAATCTAAATTTAGTTATGGATAGAAACTCCCCATGTTACCTGAAACCTTACGATTTTCTGCTTTTGAAGATTTGAGTGGCCAGATACTTTCTGCAAGATATGAAAAACAGGATTGCTAAACAGTATTTAGTAGCTCTGTGTGTTTAAAAAGTGTGCGTTTGTACATAGAAAAAAGACTGCAAGGATACATGCCAAGATGCTAACCTTGGCCAAGGTTATCTCTGGGTGGTAGAATTATTGGTAATTTTTATATTTCCTTATTTGCTTTTAAGCAAATATGTATTATACTAATCATGACATTATAAAATATATTATAGTGAATATAAAACAAAACTTAGCATAGTTTTTGATTTAATGTCTTCATTTTGTTTCCTACTCTCCTGAATGGACCCTACCTCCTGGGTACCAGAGGACCTGTCAAGGGACTTTTCATTCTTGGAACTCTAGTTTTTCAGGGAGAAGAGTGGTCCTCCAAATACCAGTTTAAATCTGTATTACCTTTTTCTCTTTGCTGTTCTTCTAGCCTGTGATGTTTTCTACTTCAGTCTACTGTGTGGTACAGTAGGGGAACTGGTCTGTAGTTAGTACATCATGATCAACAGCTCCATGGATTTTGATTGAAAGTGGATGGACTATAAACCTGTTCTTGGATACACATGGGACTACTAAAACTGAGCACCAACTCCCTAGCTAGTGACATTGGGGACAAGTGAGTTACGTATGAGCTGTTCTTTGTTGAAGGTTAAGCGTGCCCTTTCCTTTACTAGGACACCACTGCAGATGCATTTATGCAAGACAACCCTGTCCAGAAAATCATTGCCGAGGACTGGGAAAATGATACTGTTTGGAGAACTGTTCTTAGCAGAAACATAAAGTCATCCTTGGGTGCGTCTGGTGGTATGAGGCTTGTTCAAGAGCCATATAAAATAAGAAATTAGGACATTTTTGGGACATATAGATTGCCAAGAAGCACAGTAACACAGATAAGTCTGGAAATTGTCAAGCCCAGTCAGCAGAACTAGGCCTTGGCTTTCTTTGACTAATCACAGATCACGAATAAATTTATGGTTGTAGCTCTACCCCCACCCCATTAGTTCATCAAGGAAGATGGGCAACAGTGCAGTCCATTGGAAGATATTGTTGGCTGTGCCCTCTTTGAGTTTAATGTGAATATTTAATAGTGTCAGTCTTTTGCCTGTTATGACTTAATGTCTCCAGATTTGTTCAACTTGTTATGCTTGGTGTCTTTATAGCTCTCAGTATCAGTATGTGCTCAAAGAAGTCATAGACTGTGTGTTTTTCTCTAAGACTCACATCCTTAGCTTGATGAAGAGCTCTAGTACCTAGTACCACGGTACCCATGTGTACACAGCTTTGTAAATTGTAGAGGGATGGGTGTTTGGGAAGTAGTCATCACGACATAAGAGTCAAATCTTTATTTTTCATGGTAAAAAGTCTGTAGACATTTTCTTAAACTAAAAACATCAAAAATAAAAGTATATGCATGATCTTTTAAAGTATGGATGCAAACACCAGAAAAAATAACTAAAAGAGTTTGCTTAAAAAAGAAACAAAGGAGGGCCGGCCCGGTGGTGCACTGGAGAGTGCGCCGCTTGGGAGTGCGGCGGCGCTCCCGCCGAGGGTTCGGATCCCATGTGGAGACCGGTTCCCGCTCACTGGCTGAGTGCGGTGCGGTCGCAACACCAAGGGTTGCGATCCCGTTACCGGTCAGTAAAAAAAGACAAAAAGGAAAAAAAAAAAAAAAAAGAAACAAAGGAGAAATAAACCAGAGACCGAAGAAAATTTGTTACCTCCAGTGGTGGGTGGGACTGGGACGGTAGGGACGGAGGATGAACTGACCCTTCTCTGAGTGTATCTTTTTGTATAGTTTTGACTTTTACAACCATATTAATATTTTACTTATAAAAAATGAAATTAAATTAACAATTATGGAGGAAAGCTCTAAAATTCAATATAAACAGAAACAAACCCAACTAATTTCAAATGAACAACATAACCACACTGAATGAAAAAAAAAGAATTAACAGAAGCTATTATTGAACGTAGTAATTTGACTATATCCCCTCAATCTAAGACAAAATATTTGCAAACAAATCTTTGCACTCAAACAGTTGGTCTACTTAAAAAGCTGATCAGTGTTAGCATCACCATTAATGAATGGGACAAAACATCAAGTGCCTCCTGATGTGACACACTGAGGATACAATATCACATTTGTGACATTACTGTCCAAAACAAAGTAAAATCAACTCAAAGAAATTAAACTGAATCTAATGAGGAAACATCAGACAACCCTTAACTAATGGAAATTATTTTAAAAAATTGGATTGTAGTACTCTCAAAAAATGACCATGTCTCTATTTCTCTCTTTTCCCCCCCTTTTTAATTTATTTTTCTTAATTGACCCATGATAATTGTCTATATGGTTACTAGAGGCAGAGAAAGGGAAGGAGGAGGGGTGGCCAGGGAAAGGTTGGTAGACTGATATAAAGTTACAAAGTTATAGTTAGAAGAATAAGTTCTGGTGCTCTAGAGTGATGATAGCTAATAATATTGCATTGTATATTTCGAGATAGCCGGAAAAGGGGATCTTGAATGTTACAACCATAGAGAAATGATAAATGTGTGATAGATATGCTAACTATTCAGATTAGATCATTATTCAATATGTGCATGTATTGAAACAACAAACCATACCCCACAAACATGTACAATAAGAAAAAAAAAATTAAGAAAAAAATGACCATGTCATGAAAGACAAAAGCTGAGGACCTTTTCCAGGTTAAAGTAGTCAAACGTGACATGACAACTAAATGCAATGTGTGATCCTAGATTAGACTGTGAACTGGAAAAGAAATTCTTATAATGAACATCATTTGGACAACTGGTAGAATTTGAGTCTGAACATAATAATATTGTAGCAACATCAAAATTCCTGATTTTTGGGCCGGCCCGTGGCTCACTCGGTAGAGTGTGGTGCTAATAACACCAAGGCCCCGGGTTCGGATCCCACATAGGGATGGCCAGTTCGCTCACTGGCTGAGCGTGGTGCTGACAACACCAAGTCAAGGGTTAAGATCCCCTTACCGGTTATCTTTAAAAAAAAAAAAAAAAAAAAAAAAAAAAATCCTGATTTTTAAATTTTGTATTGTGTATGTAAAATAATTTCCTTGTTCTTAAGGAAAACACACTGGAGTATTTAGAGGTAAATGGACCTGATGTTTACAACTTACTCCCAAATGGTTGAGAAAATAATGTCTGTGGGTGTGTTCACATACCCACATACGTACAGAGAATGTGCAAAAATGTGGCAAAATGTTAACAAGTGCTGAATGTGGGGGAAGGATATAGGAGTTCTTTGTGCTATTCTTGCAGCTTTTCTGTAAGTTTAAAAATTATTTCAATACCAAGTTCCAGGGTTCAGATCTCCATACCGGCCAGCCCCCCCTCCAAAAAAAAATTATTTAAAAAAATTTTGCTTTTTAAAAAATTTGTTTCTCCCGGTGGCGCACTGCTGTAGTGCGCTGCTTGGGAAGTGCGGCGGCGCTCCCGCTGAGGGTTTGGATCCCACATGCAGACCAGTTCCCGCTCACTGGCTGAGCGAGGCGCGGGGGCAACGCCGAGTGTTGCGATCCCGTTGCTGGTCCTGGTCCGGTACGGGGGCGACACTGAGGGTTGCGATCCGTTGCCGGACACGGAAAAAGACAAAAAAAAAAATTTGTTTCTGGGGCCGGCCCGGTGGTGCACTGGAGAGTGCGCTGCTTGGGAGCGCTCCCGCCGAGGGTTCAGATCCCATGTGGAGACCGGTTCCCGCTCACTGGCTGAGTGCGGTGCGGGCGCAACACCGAGGGTTGCGATCCCATTGGTGGTCAGTAAAAAAAGACAAAAAGGAAAAAATAAAAATAATAAAAAAAATAAAAATAAAAATAAGTTGCGATCCCATTGGTGGTCAGTAAAAAAAGACAAAAAGGAAAAAATAAAAATAATAAAAATAATAATAAAAAAAATAAAAATAAAAATTTGTTTCTGGCTCCTTCCCTGACTCTTAAACTTATTTTCCTTCTCCCCCCAATTCTCAATCTGGGATCCTTATTGAACAAGAGTGTGCATAATCTTGAATTTTACTGGTGAAATGATGTGGGGGAAATGGAAATTAGTATCACTTACAATGGGAATGCAATGACTGGGGTGCCAACTCTTTAAACAGTTGAAGAGCAAATGCTGCTGTTCTGTTTGGTACAGTCTCTATTTGATAAAGAGCTAGGGTTTGAGGTCTGCCCCACCTCCCACGTCCTAGAGGGAAAGGGAAGCATTTTAGTCACAGACTTCTTTTCATCATCGTTTTATCTTAATTTGGTCATTGGTAACTGAGAGGAAAGAGGGAATTACAAAAGGTAGCAAGATGGACGATATCTATATTGTGCACCAACCCCTCCCTTCTTAAAAGGCTAGGACATACACTGGTGTGTGGGACCCCTAATAGGGACAGACCTAACAAGCTAACCTGAGACCATTTTTTAAATTTAAATACTGCATTAGACTACTGTGTGATTAAATTTCTTTAATATCTAGAATAATGCCAGTACAATACAGAAAAGCAGCTCAGTCCCCATATCTTTTGCAATTCCAGTATTTACAGTAGACAACTGTATATTCCCATCCAGTGGTTTAGGTACAGATTTCACAATTGCAAAGAGCCAACATCAGCACTGTCCTCAAAGAACATTCACCAAAGGAGCAAAGCAGAGGCCAGGAATATTGACAAAATGCTTTTTTAACCAAAAATTGTACAGAGAACAAAGATTCCCTGTCAAGCCATCAAATTCACAGACTAGGAGAAACAAATCACAATGTTAGCAGCATGACAACATCCAATAGGTAACTAGTCAAAGTTGTACATAGTTTACCATAGATAGAGCTTGGAAGACAGCTGCCTAAGATCTGAAGTCAGCCCTTGCCCCCTCCCGCCAGGTCCCTGTAGTTTACAATTGGATCTGTTCATTCTGAGGACCCCACTAGAGGCCCTATTCCAGAGAAGCATAGTTTCCATTAGTAGTCTGGAGTATTTTTTGTCTATCAAAGGGCATAGGTAGTTTGCAAAAATGCTGCTTTCCAAAGCTGATGATAAAGAAGGAAGCATAGACCTCTTCACAAAAGATGAACAAAATGCAAAGTGTGCCCTCAGTTCTAAGTTTTGTTTGAATTAGCTTATTTCTCTCTCTCCACTGTGAATGGTGAATGCCCAGTATGGGCTAAAAATGTTATTCTCATGGAAGGCTTTTCACTTTTGTCAGGTATCAAAGCCTTAAATAAAAAGAATCAACTAATTATCTGGACGTGGTGGAGCAGGTTTGCTCATGAAGTCACACCCCGTTGGTATCACGTAGACCTGGGAGCCTGTCCCGAAGAACTGAGCCAAATAATTAATATTCTCTACCAAATTCTTGACAGGTGTCAACCTGCCCTTCACAAAGCCTCAGCAGCTACATTGCTTGCAAGATATTTCATCTCAATATCAAGTTCCTATACGGCTGGAGAAGAGGTTTGGGTGGACCAGCTTTGTCCTGCCTGAGATTCTACTACCCTGAAGCCTTCTTGGGGCTTCACGCAAGAGGCTGATTATGCTCTTCAGTGGTAGATCGAAACTCTCCGATACTCAGGTACATACCTAATTCCCAGGACAACTAAACCTGCTATTTTTCCACTCCCTTAGCAAACAAAGCTGAGAAGTGTTGGCCTACATTAAGTGATGTAAAGTCTGGAGGTTTTCAAATACCACTGCGGATATGATCAACTGGTTAAATAATGAGCTTCTGTCTGACAGGAGTGCTCCATCTTTAAAATCCTTTTTGTGTAGCACTACTGCTTTCTTTGTGGACTTTTAAACATGTTTATACACTCTTTCATAGTTTCAATTTCTTGCACATTGTTTTATTTTCAGAATTATCAAAGAAGCATCTAAGATTGTCTATATGCACTTAGAAACTGCAATTAAATTTGGCTTCTAATGCATGTTGATAACTTTGTTTTGTATGCATTACTATGACCTACACTTTGTTTTTAAAGATGAAGCTTTCGGATCATAGCTAGCTTCTCTGGACCCTCTTCAACTGTGCTTTTCTCGGCTTCTCATCTTTGACTGAATTTGAAGAGGAATGAATAAGTAAGTCATATCTGGGCCCTGATTTAAAGAACCTGTAAAGAAATAAAGTCCATCTCCCTGTTTTCCCCAAATAGCACTTCTCCCTGGAGGTAGCACAGTGACCTGCTTGTGCCTGGGTGTGAACTGGGGATCTGGATGAGGGAAATTGAGGGTTGCAAAAGGGCTCAGGAAGTTCAAAAGCAAAGTTATTTGTCACATTTTGCCTCGGGTTTGCCTTGTGAAGATATTAGAAAGTAAGACCTATGAAAACAATGTCAGAATCATGATTAAATAGCCTGGAGAAGACCTTTACCCAGTGAAAGGCTGTTATACAACTAGTCCTCCTAAGAACAGAGCACAAATAAATGGGTTCAAATGGGCACAAAATAGAATACACAATATTTGAAGACCTTTACCCAGTGAAAGGCTGTTATACAACTAGTCCTCCTAAGAACAGAGCACAAATAGATGGGTTCAAATGGGCACAAAATAGAATACACAATATTTATTTAGATAAAAGGAAAAAGTTCTTGGGAGAGTGTGGTGTACAACACCAAGGACATGGATTTGGATCCCCCTACCAACCAGCCTCAAAAAAATAACAATAAAAAATAAATAAAAGGAAAAAATTCCCACTGGTAAAAACTAAAATAACTAACTGTGGAGACTTGATCATGTTTATCATCAAAATAGAGGCCCCTCTAAAGGACTGGGCTCTTTGACTAGGACCATTCTCTTTCGTTTCGTCATTTGATGGCTGAGGTTGGGATCGAGGCCTTTTGTTGAAGGGTCCTTAGACACTGGGAAGGAGCAGGGCATGATTTTCACCTTGTGACAGCCATTGTTTGTCTCCTGGGTCCTGTCTGCTTTTACCACCATTCGGAATTTATAGGCCACACATTTCTGACTCTTGGATCTATGAGCAGCAGCTGGAGGCAGAAAGTATTTTGGGGTGTCATAGTCATTTGTTTCAGTTTGAGCTTTCACAAAAGTTTCCTTGGTCTCTTCAGCACTGAATTCTTCCCTTGGGCTTTCCTTGGTCTGACTCTTGTAGACCACTTGGAAGACAGGGTCAGTGCTGGGCTTGTCCTCGTCCTCTGAGGAGGGGTAGCTGCTACAGGAAGTGAGTTGCTCAGATTTGGCCCAGTCGGCGCTTGGGCCAGGGTCTTGGGATGGCTTCCCAGTGGTGGAGGTGCTCCTGCGGGAGGATGACCAGGAGGCCTGGTTCCTTTCTCTCTGGGTCAGGGTGGGTCGAGGGCAGCGAAAGCAGGATCTAAACAGAGCACTGTGAGCAGGCTTTCTCTTCTCAGCTTCAGTAACAGAGTCAGAGCCTTGGAGGTCAGCCAGGTCCTTGGTTCGCTTCTCTGTTTCCCGGTAGATTCGGCAGTAGAGGATGGTCATAACAGAAACAGGGATGTAGAAGGCAGCAATGGCAGTGCCAAAAGTAATGGTGGGCTCAGAGAGGAACTGGATCTGGCACTCATCTGGTGGAACCGTTCGCTTCCCGACCAAGTATTGCCAGCAGAGGATTGCTGGGGCCCAGAGGATGAAGGAGATCAGCCAGGCCAAGCCAATCATGATGCCAGCCCTCTTTGGGGTTCGCTTGGCTCTATATGTGAGAGGTCTTGTGATGGAAAAGTAACGGTCAAAACTGATCACCAGAAGGTTCATGACAGAAGCATTGCTGGCCACGTAGTCCAGTGCAAGCCAGAGATCACAAGCCAGGCTCCCAAGAGCCCAGCGTCCCATGAGGATGTACGTAGTATAGAGGTTCATGGAGAAAATCCCAATGATGAGATCTGCACAGGCTAAGCTGAGCAGGTAATAGTTGTTAACTGTCTTGAGCTGACTGTTGACTTTGAAGGAGATCATGACCAAGACGTTGCCGACAGTGGTGATCAGGCTTACCACAGCAGTCACAGCTGCGATGGTGATGACCTCCCACAACCCATGGCGTTCCAAAGGCTGGTGATTTACTGGGGTGTCATTGACAGAGGTTGCATTGAAGTAAGATTCCCCTTCCATCCTGGTGCAGAAATTTACACTAGGACTAAGTCTTAGGTTCTAGACTGTTCTCTTTTCTATCACCTCTTCTTGGCCAGCATCTGGAAGAGAGGAAAACACATTAGCCCTACTCACCAGCTTGACTTTCTTTTCTACCCATTGTATATCATTTCTAACAGAATATTAAATGTGGCCGCATACAATCAGAGCAAGATGCTAAAATCTCTGTAAGGTTTTGATGACATTTTTTTTTTTTTTTTTTTGGCGGCTTTCCAATATGGGATCCAAACTTTTGACCTTGGTGTTAAAACATAATAACATTTTTATAATGGCATCATTCTTTTGCTTCTTTCTGTTGTCTTTCTTTTTTAATAACAAAGATATAGTAACACCTTTTGCTTTTTATAGTTACCAATGTCTGAGTGCCCTTTTTATGCATGAGGCTGCTGCCCTCTTGTGGCAGCGTTTTAAAAAGGGCTGGGAAGATAAAGAGGACAAAAAAAGAAAAAGAAAAAGAAAAAAAATTGTATTGTTGAGGAGCAGAAAAGAGAGGAAAGCAGGGACATTAGATTACCTTAGATTACTTAGAAATACTGCTTTTTAAGCTCATGGTGATAAGTACCTAGACTTTCATGCACTGGGGAAAAAGACAAGTTGCATCTATTCTATAGTACCAGTCTCAATTACTAAACATTCTGAGGTGCAATTTTGAGCCAAGATCTTACTACACCACTTCTCCTTGCCCTACTGCACAAACTCCAAGTGTGTATCTGGTTTTCATCTGGGCGGGGAGTTGATATTTGCCCCAGCTGATGAAGATAATGACCCTCCCTCCACTCTTGGACTATTTGTAATGTCATAGAACTGTTTTAAGTTTTCCTTCCTTCCTTCCTTCCTTCCTTCCTTCCTTCCTTCTTTCCTTCCTTCCTTCCTTTTCTTCTTATGGATGGTCGGTACGGGGATCTGAACCCTTGACTCGAGGTTATCTTTTTCCTAATTATAGAGTAATATGCTCCTCATAGAAGTTCCTTCAATGTCAAATTAGAAAACAAAAGTCTCTTCAAATTCCATCTTGCAGCGGTAATCAATGCTAACAGTTTACTGTATATTTTGGCAGTTTTTCCCCTTATGTATATGCTAATAAATATTTAAATACAATTATTTTTAAATGTGTGCATTTTTAATATTTACACTCTGAATTTTGCTTCTGTTTAACAAATCATCATGAACAGCTTTTGCATCAGTACATCTAGAGCTATCTTTTTTCATTTTAATTACTGCACATTATTCCACTTAACAAATGCACTATTTTTAATCCATCCTCTGTCCACAAATTCCAACTTTTAAAACTAAAAGGAATTTTACCTTTTGAAGGTTAAAAATCTATGTACATGACAAAGATGTCAATGGGTACGAAAGGGAAAATGGTAGAAGACAGGTCTTCCTCCTAACTCTGACCTCCAAGCTCCCAACTCCCCTTTTCCAGATATAACTCCTGTTACCATTTATCTTTCCTTCCAGGGATATATGTGCATACATGTATTTGATAATATATAACAAATATCACTTTAATTTCAAAATCCCAGGCACCAGGTAGTAAGGGAGAAGAGTCTCTGATGACTCTTTCTGAGCACGCCATGTGGACAATACCCGCTCTGTCTATTGCCAGTCTTGACACTTCTTTGGTAACAGTAATTGACATAATGATGACAAATTTGTGACAGGCTATAGATTTTTTTTTGCCCGTGTTTTATATTTTCAACTGTAATTTTGGATGTTTTCCAACACCTCTAATTGACTATGGAATTGAATTGATGATATTGTCTTGTACCAGAAACTAGATTCTTCTGACTTCCTGATTTTGCACTCTTCTCCTTCACATTCCAAACACATATAGTGCAATTTACCCACGAATATCTCTCCTATCACTCCCTCTCCATTCCTGCTGTTTCTATCTGGCTCAGTCTCGTTTTAACTTATACCTATAACTCCTCCTCGGTGTTATCAACATCCTAATACCCATCAAAGCAAATCCCGAGGATGCCAGGTCATTAGGCAGAGATTTCCCAGCACCTGAAAAGACGAAAGTTACTCTCCATCCTACAATTCTCTGGACAAATACCATCCCAGATTCTCTTCCAGTTGTCAAATCTGAGCTGCACAGAGCAAGAAAGAGCCTGCAGAAGTTCCTTTCTTCTTCATTCCTTCTTTTATTCCTTCCTTCCTTCCCCCCCAAAATACTTATTGAATATCTTTTATGTGACAGACTGTGATGCTGAGGATACCATGGAACAAGACATGGTCTCTGCCCTCAAGACACTAGTTAGGAATGGAGATAATAAACAGGTAATACATAGCAGGGGCTACAGCATGCCATAGGAGCACATGTGTAGGACGTCCAACCCAGTTATTAGAGGTGGGGAAGCACTTCGTGAGGAAGAGATTTGAGGCTAAGCTGAGACTTGAAGAATGAACAGGCATTACCTAGGCAAATATGGGTGGAGGGTGGGGAGGTAGCAAAAGAATGTTTCAGACCCCAAAGAGAAGAACTTGTTTGGAAACTGCAGTGGATTGAATTGTTTCCCTCCAAAGTTTAATGTGTTGGAGGCTTGGACCCCGCTATGACAGTGTTAAGAGGGTGGGAAATCCTATTATGGTAACTGAAAGGTGGGGCCTTGAAGAGGTGATTAAGTTGATGGCTTAATGGTGGTTGTGGGTGTGGTTCTGAGGGCTTTAAAAGGACAGCACATGACAGTCTCTGCTTCTCGTCATTTTCTGCCATGTAAGACCCCTGCCTTGCTGTAAAGCCACAACCAAAAAGACCCTCACCAGATGTGTTCCCTGAACTTTGGACTTTCCAGCCTTGGACACTGTAATGAATAAATTTTGTTCTCTTTCTAAATTACCCAGTTCTAGGTATTTTGCTATAAGTAACAGAAATGGACTAATACAGAAGCTCAGTGGTAAAAGAGGAGCAGTGGAATGAAACACAGCATAGCTGGAGCTTCTAGCACAAGGACGCCTGAGAAATGAGAGATGAAACTGGAGAGGGAGCAGGGACAGGAGAGGCAGGTATGAATGTGAGAGAAAAGTCTGCTTTTGGGGAGAGCTGTGACAGCTATTTCCAGACTGCCCCTCTACTCTGAAGGTAGTTGCAGCATCCCGGTGTTGGGGAGCAGTAGTCTGGAGAGAAGTAAGGTAATCTGACTTCTTGCTGAATTTTTCTAACCAATTCTTCAAAATACAAATAAATGGTGTTTTGGAAGGATTTAATTTTTCCACTTAATTTTATTAGGAAGTAGTGAGTGATTTATAAAAGTTTCTGGGAGTTTGGGTGTGCACATACTTCTGTGAATGCATATGTGTAACCTGGGTACATATCTCTCATCTCTTTCCTCATTTGAAAAAATAAGAAAATTGAACTATAGGATCTAAGATAACTATATTTCTATGACTTTGTATATTATATAGTGTGATGGTTAATTGTATGTGTCCAGTTGGCTAGTACGCAGTTGTTTGGTCAAACATTAGTCTAGATGTTGCTGTGTTTTTTACATATGAAAAACATCGAAATCAGTAGAATTTGAGTAAAGTAGATTACCCTCCTTAATGTCGGTAGGCATCATCCAGTCATCTGGAGGCTTTAAGGGACGAGACTGAGGTCACCAGAAGAGGAAGGAATTCTGCCTTCAGACTGCCTTAGGACTAAAGACGGCAACACTGACTTCTGCTGGATTTTCCAGCCTGCCTACAGGCTTCAGACTTGCCAGCCCCCACAGTCATGTGTACCAATCCCTTAAATCTCTCTCTCTCTCTCTGATAAATGGAATAAACACTTTGATAAATGGACAAGAAAATAATTTACAGTGGCAACATCATCTCACAGTCATACAGCAGAATCTGGCATGGATCAGCTTCAGGTTTAAAACTTGCTTACTGTATGATTTTGGACATGTTACCTAACCTAAATCTCAGATTTTTAAACTTTGAAGTGGGGAAAATAGGAGTCCTTACCTGATAGGATTATTTTAAGGATTAAGTGAGATAATCCATGTTAAGTGTTTAGCCAGTGCCTCACATATGGGAATGCTCATTATGAAGTAGCAATCCAGCAAGAAGGACATCAGAATGTCTCTTCCTATTGTAGGGATGGGACTGAGGTGTGTTATATTAAGGGACAAAGTGGAATAAAACAAAGAGGCAGTGCTTTACAACCTTATGGCTTGTTTAATGCTTCTTGGTGCTAAGGGTAATATTTTCCCATGTTTTTTTTTCTTTTGCGGGAGAGTGGCTGGCCAGTACGGGGATCCGAATTCATGACCTTGGTCTTGTAAGGCTACGCTTTAACCAACTGAGCTAACCGGCCAGCCAGTTCCCTTTAGTTTTGAGAGTTGATGCTCTACCTCTAGTAGCAAAACAAACTGTTCCCAATCATTAAAGCAGAACAACCTTGAAGGGAGACAAGGCTAACAGTCTCCCTCAAAGTCTGCTCATTAGAATATGGTTACTTCAAGATGCTTGTTGGAAAAAAATGGTTCTATGATCAAATAAATTGAGAAAAATATCATATATTATATAGAGCTCTCAGATTCACAAGACTCATTAGCCCAGTGAAAGCTCAGAGATCCTACAGTAAAGAACGGTATTTAATTTGGTTTAACCCAGAGGTAGCTTAGTCTATCTAACCTTTTTAGAGGGATGTCTGTTTTAATATCTTGTGGAATCAATGGGTCACACTTGGAAAATGCAGTTTAGTATAAAACCTACTGACTGGGAGAATGGAGATCTGAATTCTCATTTTGGTTAAAACCTTGTGATTTGAAATAAGTCATGTATTCTGGCTGGGCCTCAGTTTCCCCATATATAAAATTAAGAGTTTGGAGTTGATGATTTATCCTTTAAAATGCTTTCAGGTTTTTCTTATAGACTCACAGTGAAAAATATTGGACATCATATTCATTTTAGACCTCAAATTTCCTCTACTCTCAGCTAGGGAAATGACAGTTACTTAGCTGCTCTGAGAGTTAGTGTAGTGAAAGCAGCTCTCAGCTAATTTTGAGTCTTTGGTTTTCTCATCTGTTGAACATGTATAACAATACTCACTCTACCTACCTTACAGAGTTGTTTTGAGGATCTCCAGATGAGACAATGTAGGTAATCCACCAATTCCTATTTCAATGTCAGTTGGGGGTGTGGGGGTTAATTACTATAAAATGAAGGGTTGGTCTAGGTAAGTGGATTTCATCACAGGATGCTCATTAGAACCACCCAGGAGCTTTTGAAAAGTACTAATGTCTGGGCCCCACCCAGGCCTGTTAACTCAGATCTATGTGGGAGAGACTTGGTTATCGTTTCATTTAGAAATTCAGGTGATTCTTTTTTCTTTTTTTTTTTTTAAAGATGACGGTAAGGGGATCTTAACCCTTGACTTGGTGTTTTCAGCACCACACTCTCCGAAGTGAATGAACCGGCCATCCCTATATGGGCTCTGAACCCACGGCCTTGGTGTTATCAGCACCACACTCTCGAGTGAGCCACAGGCCGGCCCCAGAAATTCAGGTGATTCTCATGTGATTCTCATGTGCAGCCATAGTGGAAAACTAGTGACAGCTTGAGATCCTTGCTACTCAAGATGCAGTCAAGAGATGCAATATTGGCATTGCCTGAGAGCTCGATACAAATGAAGAATCTCCAGGATCAGAATCAGTGCTGCTCAAAACTTAATATGCATCCTGGAGGATCTTGTTAAATTTCAGAAAGGTAGGGCTTGCAATTCCACAATTCTAAAAAGCTCCAAAGTACTCTTGATGCTACTGATCCATGAACCATACTTTATGTTGCAAGGCTGAGGATAATTTCTGAACTTCCTAGAAAAGGGGAACCATAGCTTACAAAGGTGCTTGGAATTTCCCAACTGAAATCTGCAGTAACATTTGGATCCCTCTCTGCTTCTTGCAGTCATTTGAGGTTTTTTTTTTTTTTGTTGTTGTTGTTTGTTTGTTTAATTTATCCTGTTTGAAATTAATAAAACTTTCCTTTCCAGCTTTGCTTTTCTCTGTTCTTTCCATTTTTCATCAGCCTCATTTTTGGAAGAATGATTTTTTTTTTTCTGATTCCTAGGCTGCTGGGAGTGGATAGATGTTTTGACAAAGACATTTGGGACATGAGTTAGGTTCCATGGTTGAAGAATTAATTTCTTTTTTTGGATGATAGATGAGTGTGAAAACTGCATTTCAGGCATGATAGTTTTCCACAATAAACTTCACAAATCATTAGAAGGTTTTTGAGTAAAAGATTGTATTCAGGGAGGGATAACTTATTTGGGGGGGGGGGTTGCAGAGGCAAATGAAATATAAATGGTTATCTGGGGGTGGGAATCCTTCTGAGCTCTTCCTTGGTTACTCAACCTTTAGAAGCTCCCATTTTTCACTCTACTGTCGAGAATATGTTTATTTCTAAGGTGCTGGCATTAGCAGAGAGCAGAAATCATCCCAGCTTTTTTCCACCCTAGAAGACAAAGAATCCGAAAGTAATAAAAGCCTCTGTGTTCCCAACCTTGGCAGATTGTTTCTTTGTTCTTTTTTGTCAATAAATTACAAAAGAATCAAAACAACATAATGAAAAAACGTAGCACCGTGTGCCAAATTAACCAAATGAATTACTTCCCCTTCGAGTGGTCTTGACGACTTCTGAGGCTTTGTATATGGTGACTTAAACCTTGATTTTCTGAAATAACCTTTTCTCTGAGAAGCTTTATGCCTGAATCTGTCCTTGCTACTCTTCAGTGTTTCTATAGCAACCACAGTGAAAAACTTGAATAGCATCTGCAGTCCAACGAGATAGGGACATCGTCCTAACCACTTATGTTGTTGTCAGGGACAGTATTGATGAGCAGCTCTTCTCACTCTTCAAGGACAAATCAAGAGAAAGTGGGCTTAAAACACATGTAGCAGCATCAGGTTAGATGTCTGGAAGAACTTCCAATGAAGGAATGTGTGAGTAAGGGAGGTTCTGGGCTTGCCTTTTTTGGTGGCAATTTAAAGTAAGATATAGCTGGCCTCTTCCGCTTGGTAGAGTAGAAACGCTTTCCAAAGACATGTGGTAATTAAGAGATGTCTTCTCAACATCTCTGAAGCAATAATATCTGCAGCAAGATTTTTGTTTGTTATTTGGCAGCTGGCTAGTATGGCGATCTGAACTCTTGACCTTGGTGTTACAAACAAAAACGCTCTAACCAACTGAGCTAATCGGCCAACCCTGTAGCAGGATTTTAATGTGACATGTTTTTTAGAATATACTCTGTGTTCACCACTGTACTAGATGCCGTGGGGCATATAAAAGACATAAAATAGTCCTTGAATTGAAGGAATTAATCTTTCACTGTTCTAAGAAAAAGTGGATTAAGAATGACGTTGAGCCTTTAGACCAAATTTATGTGACAGAAATCTATTACTGAGAACATTAGATGATTGTATTGTCTTAGAACGGGAAAACAGGTGGAGTTGCTTTACATGAAGGCATAAACTTGAGCCATGGAGAGGCTAGGTGGGTCCCCTTCTGTTAGGAGCAGTATTGTCTTGATATCCCAGAATACTGGGCAAATATTATCATTTTCTATGTGTGTCATGGCATGTAAAAGTCTGGAAAGTACTGCCATAAATGAATTTATGTGAGAATTTAGAATTCCAGGTACTCTTGACTATTGGCCAAGTCTCTCCAACAGACATAGGGCAA
>NW_007728430.1:167292-173546 GCF_000696425.1 Galeopterus variegatus | reverse complement strand
GAATTTAGAATTCCAGGTACTCTTGACTATTGGCCAAGTCTCTCCAACAGACATAGGGCAAAGATTATATATTCACCTTTGAATTCCCAAGCATAGCATGTTTTTCTGGAAACAACGACAAGGAAATGTTTCAAGGAGGAGGGAGTCATCAACTGTATCAAATGAGGCTAAGTAAGATTGGGACTGAGACCTGATCATTGGATTTAGTTATGGGGAGATCACAGTGAACCTTGATAACTCGTTTTGGTGAAGTAGCGGGCACAAAAGCCTTGAGGAGTGGAGGAAGAGTGAGTGGGAGGAGAATTGGAGATAGGGCTATAGATGATTCTTCTGAGGAGCTTTGCTGTAAAAGGGAGTAGAGAAATGGAGCAGAGATTGGATTAGAATTTATGGCCAAGAGTTTTTTTTTTTCTTTTTTTTTTCAAGAAAGGTAGAAATAGAACATGCTTGTATGCTAATGTGAATGATATATTAGAAGGCAAAAACTGGTATATAGGAAAGTATGGGCAGTTGCTGGAGAGATGTCCGCAAGTAGGTGAGTAGGGATAGTTCCTAGTGCAGTAATAGAGGTGTTAGCCTCGGACTGGAGCAGAGACCCCTCTGTAGTAACAGAAGGGAAGGCAGAATATATGGCTACAGATACAGGTAGGCTGGGAGTTGTAGTAATGGCAGTGATAGAAATTCTTTTACAATTGCTTCCATTTCTCCACGAAATAGAAAGCAAGGTCAGCAGCTGAGAGTGACAATGGAAGGAGAAAGGAGAAGGTGTCAAGTCATGTCTATGTTAGAAGTTGCTCCATTCATTTTCAGGAGTTCCCTAACCCCTTCCCCTAAAGCCAAAGTACCATTGTGACCTGACAGGCTGTTCACTTTCCCTCATCTTCTCCAGAATACAGCCTGTGGATTCTGGGATGAAAGAACAGTTCATGTCAGAGTCCCTGCCTCTGTAGCCTATGAGCACCCCTCAGTAGTGGATGCAGGTATTCAAAAACACATAGTAAAGAAAAAGACATCTTTTTTGAGAGACCTTATCAGTGTTTTCCAGTTTGTATTTTCCGTATACTGAGCATCAGAAAGCAGCTAAACTATAGAAGATCTGCCTGCCTACAAAGAGAACAATCAGGAAGATGTATTTGTTTCATGGAATTTACATTTGCAAGAGGACCGTGTGCTTTTTGTGTGTGTGTGTGTAAAGTCCTGTCATTATATCTACTTTTCATCAAACAATGAGGGCCCATAAGATCCATGGTCTTGTACTAGGAATTAAGAAGTTTTCTTCTGATGTCTTAAGGCTCAGGTGCTACCTTGAAACTGGTTCTTAAACTTGAACATACATCAGAATTTTCTGATGGGTTTGTTAAAACACAGATTGCTGGGTGTCATCCCCAAAATTTCTAATTCTGAGGTGACACCTAAGAATCTGAATATCTAACAAGTTCCAAGGTGATGCTCTGTTGCTGGTCCACATTTTGAAAACCACTACCTTAAGAAATCGGCTTTTTTTTTTTTTAAATTAGGTTTTATATATATTAAAACTGTGCAAAAAATACACTTTATTTTCTTAAGGAGCTACCTATGTAATTTAGTACTTTGGTTTTGATATCTCATGAATTCTTATGAATCCTACTTAATGGAAAACTGAATATTTTATTCATGCAATGGTATGTATTTAAAATCAGGACTATCAAGTAAAAGCAATACGAGAAAACCCTCCGTCCTTTTGTTACTTATGAAATCAAAAAATCTTTAGTCCCCTGAAATGCAGGAGGTGCTTGTGTGGCATTTTCCCCTCATGACAGACACTTTTAAAATCTGAATCAGAACCACATGAACAAAGCATACTCAACATCCTGGTTAAAAGATCTTCAGCTAGTGGTGTCCTCTAATTAGGAAGTGTTAGCAGGGAACCTGAGAATTTTCCATATCTTAAACACTCTTGCTTGAATTGGAAAACAAAACAAAACAAAAAACAAAGCACCTTGAATGAACAGATGGAGGGTAAGGTAGTCCCTAGACTTCTGATGGCATCTGCTGCAAAGACTGAAGGAAAAGGATTCTGGAACCAGGTTGTCCTGGTATGAAGCCCAGTTCAGTCGCTTTTTAGCTTGAGCTAATTATTTAGCTTCTTTGTGACTCAGTTTTCTCATCTGTAAAATGGGAATAATGATAGTGTTTATTTCATAGGGATATTATGAAGATTAAATGAGTTAGTACATGTAAAGTGCTTAGAATAGTGACAGGTGTAAAGTAAGTGTTACATGTTAGTTATTGCTATACACAAACAAGTCTATTTGTAAAACAGGCACAATAAAATTTCAATAGTATTATTGAGTCTCAAACTGACTGCTAAGTAAAAGTATCAAGCATAGTGAATATGCTCTAATAAAGTTGGCTTAATCTGAAAGCCACTGATCTTTTCAACCTCAAAATTTTGGAGGCTTCTTGAGGGAAAGTTATATAGTTAAATCATGTTTTGCTAGAAATTCTCATCCAGCGTGATTTGGCCTCTTCGGGGACATCTGGCAATGTCTGGAGACATTTTTGGTTGTCATAATGGGGGTAGAGGGGTTGAGACTGGCATCTAGTGGGTAGAAGTTGGAGATGCTATTTAACATTCTACAATGCATGAGACGAGCCACCACCCCAAAATTTACCCAGCACTGTGTGTGCCAAGGCTGAGAAACCCTGATTTGTGCAAATGTCTGGCATGAGAATAATATGTGTATCTCCATCTTGGTGAGACCCCAAACCGGTGGCCTGCTGGTAAATACTTAAACACCTTCTTCCATGCCCCTTCCCCTCTGCTATGGTCTGAATGTTTGTCTCCCTCAAAATCCATATATTGAAACCTAATCACCAATTTGGTGGTATTAGAAGGTGAGGCCTTCAAGAGGTAATTAGGTCATGAGGGTGGGCCCCTCATGAATGGGATTATTGCCCTTATAAGAGATCATAGAGAACTAGCTTTTCTCTTCCACCATGTGAAGACACAAGAAGTGACAACTATGAACCAGAAAGTCGGCCCTCTCCAGATATTGAATCTGCCAGTGCCTTTATCTTGGACTTTCTGGCTCCTAGAACTATGAGAAATAAATTTTTGTAGTTTATAAGCTACTCAGTTTATGGTATTTTGTTACAGACCCACCCCACCCCATAATTTGCCAATTTCTGTGGTGTAAAAATTTCCACTGTTTCAAGCTACCAAATTTATGTCACTGACTGCAGAATTGGGCCCCAGTTTGCCCAGCAGCTTTTTTTGGCATCCAGACAGCTGGTAGGTTTGCAGATCTGAACACATGACCCTGGTGTTATAAGGCTGTGCTCTAACCAACTGAGCTAACTGGCCAGCCAAACAGGTTCTTAAAAATGCCTTTCATATCTGTCTATATCTCTTGTCAGCACCTTTATGGTGTGCAGAGAAAAGGATACAATTCTTGTTACTATTCCCATCTTCCTGTTGCTTGCTGTTTTTCTAGGGATGGGACTGTTGAATTTGAGATCTCAGAATACGGATGAATACTTTAATTGTGAGTGCCATTGACAGTTTTAATTTCACAAGTAGATGGAAAAAAAAGGGGAGGAAAATAGGGCATGGAGGAATAAAAAAAGGGAAAGGTTGGAGCATAGAGGTAAAAGAATAGACATACTATGTGGGAATAGCATATACTGACAAAAAGTACAAGAGTACTTCAAGAAGTTCATGGAATCTTTATCTTCTAATTCTTTCCACAAACTTTCTGAAGTACCCTCGTAGTATGACAACAAAGTATCACAGAAAAATACCGAATGGTTGGAGCATAGAGGTAAAAGAATAGACATACTATGTGGGAATAGCATATACTGACAAAAATGTTAACTACAAGAGTACTTCAAGAAGTTCATGGAATCTTTATCTTCTAATTCTTTCCACAAACTTTCTGAAGTACCCTCGTAGTAGGACAACAAAGTATCACAGGAAAATACCGAACACAATATTTAAAAAGACTGTTAATCCTGACAACCTACCCTGACACATCCCCCTCCCCAATCCTGTATTCCCTCTCTTGATTAATGGCATAATTAACTACCTGGTCACTCAAGCAAGAAACTTGGGCATCACCCCTAACTTCTCAACCCCTGATCTCACCATATACAATTGGACACAAAATCCTAATTCTCTCATCTCATATCTGTCCCATTATCTGTCTCTTTGGCTCTCAATTTAACGAAGGCCCTAATGACTGTGGCCTAACTATTCCAGTGGTTTTATGACAGCTCTGCCTAGAATTCTAATTCTCCTTCACAGAATGATTTTCTGAGCATAGTGGTTAAGAGTGTAGACTTTGATGCGAGACCACCCTGGGTTTGAATCATTTCATTACTTACTAGCTGTGTGATCTTAGAAGTTACTTAACATCTCTGCATTTTAGATCCCTGTTCTGTAAAATAGGGATAGCACTAGTTAACTTCAGAGGGCTACAAAAATGGGAAGTACTCACAATGGTGAGTATAGACACAACAGTGCTTGGGGCATAGTAAGTGCTCTACAAGGGTTTTAGTATTTTTAGGATTGTGTTTCTCTTGAGTTGACAATCCTTCAGTGGTTCCCTCTGCCTGGAAAGCTCCCCTACTCCAATTATCAACCAGGCAAACTCCTGCTGAACCATCTGGCCTCAGCTCAGGGATCTATTTCTCATAAAGTCTGGGGTAACCCATTTAAACATAGTTTAACTTTTCTTTTTTGAGCCTTGACCTTGAACCCTTCTCTGCATTCAGCAGGATGTAGTGTAAGCATCTGTTTACACGATTATGTTCCTTGTGGCCAGTGGGCAACTGGAGAGCAGAGACAATGTCTTTTTTTCTTTTTCTTTTTTTAAATTTTAGGACATAGCATTGCACCTGACCCAGAGTAGACAATTAGAAGCAATACACAGTGTTAACTATATATGGATATAGCAAAGGTCCAGAAAGGACTGGGAAGAAAGAAAACACTTGTTTTGCTAGGCTGACCTTGTAGTCCTTGCTTTTATTGCTTTCATGTGGTTTTTGTGGTACAAAGTTAAAAATGGGTCTCATGGGCCAGCCCGGTGGCGCACTGGAGAGTGCGCCGCTTGGGAGTGCGGCGGCGCTCCCGCCGAGGGTTCGGATCCCATGTGGAGACCGGTTCCCGCTCACTGGCTGAGCGCAGTGCGGGCGCAACACCGAGGGTTGCCATCCCGTTGCCGGTCAAGTAAAAAAGACAAAAAGGAAAAAAAAATGGGTCTCATGCATCTGTGTAACCAACTGTTCCCCTTCCTTTCTTCTCCTTCATTAAAAGAATGAACCAGAGTGAAACTGCCCGAGTTAGAACTGAATGCCACTTCCTAGTTGTGTTACATTAGACAAGTTGTTTAACCTGTCCAGGGCTGTTTACATCTGCAAAATAAGGAAAACAGTAGTACCAAAATTATAGGGCTGTTATGAGAATTACATACACATATGCTCAGTGTGAGCTATGGTAGTCATTTCGACAAGAATTCCCCCTGCGAGCCCCTTCTAGCCATCTACCCAGCCATCTACATTTTACACTATTCTCTCTACTGCCAGTTGCTGCAGTCCACAAGTCTCATCTGAGACACCCACCCCCTTTTTACATCCATATCTCCTCCTGAACCCTGATTTCAGTATAATTTTATTTTTCTCAGTATAATTTTAAAATGACATATAGATTCTTAAAAATTTGTTTAAACAGGAGAAAAATAACTCACTGGAAGTCTCTGCACAGTTAACCACTGCTAACATTTTGGTACACACTTGTTTAGACCTTTTCTTGCAAATACACACGTTTGGAATTCTTTCTTTTTTGTTCTTTCCCAAAAGTGAGTGCATATTAAACAAAACGTATGCTTTATTCTTATTCTTTTGGCGACTGGCCGGTAGGAATGATCTGAAACCCTTGGCCTTGGTGTTCAAACTTTTTTTGTTTTATGACCCATTCCTTTACCTACCACGGTCCAGCCCCTGACCCATCTCCGATGCCTTGAAGCGCCCCCTGCAGACTCCCGTCCCCCACTTCCAGCTTCCACTGGTCCGGCCTTCCCTCCGAAACCCCCGCTTTCCCGGTACCCCGGGCCGCCCCGCCCCCGCATCCCCCGCTGCCACCGGGGCAGGTCGCTCGCGGCTCCTCCGTGCGGCCCGTTTCCGGTGGGGCAAGGTAGTCTCCGCGGCAGCCCGGCTCCCGCGCGCTCAGCATCGCCGGCAGCTGCCAGATGCAGGCGGAGCGAGGAACTCGGGGC
>NW_007728430.1:156485-166292 GCF_000696425.1 Galeopterus variegatus | reverse complement strand
GTTATAGATGTATAAACTTCAGGTCCTTCGCGGCGCCGGGGTGTGCACGTGGTGCGCCTCGCCGCCTCTTGTTTACGCTGGCGCGAGACCTCGCACGTCGGTGGGTTCCCCAGCCTGCCGCAGGGTCCGGGGCTCCTAATGGCTAAGAACCCAGGGCCCATGCCATGTGTCAGGGCTGCAAGTCTCCGGGGCTCGTTGGGTCTGGTGGGGTGTCTGTGTGATTAACCCTTGTGGGGTCGGGGCGCGGCCAAGAGCTTAGTCTCTAGGTGCCAAGACCTGGGCAGCCTTACCCTAAGGGGACACACTCCTGTTATTAGGAGGGAGGGGATTTTTTTGGGTCTGTTTTGTTTACTGCTTATGCAACACCTGGCACACCGTGGGCGCATAATTACAAAAAAAATTGTTGAATGAAAAAATGCCCCCTCCTGACTGGTCTCTGTGTATTTGGGGGCGGGATCAGGTGCATCGTTCTCGTTTTAGTAGCGTAGTTCTCTTTTATTATATGTATGTGTAGAAATCAGTGGTCACTGGCCTTCGTCTTTTTGAATTTCTCAATCTGTAAATGTTCGACCAGTGAGGTCTCAGTTTTACAGCAATATACTCAGTCATATTCACACATTCATTGAAGGAAATTTCTCAAAACGGAGCAGGGGGTTATATATATGGGGCAAACTCTTACTCTACTTATATACAGCTAAAGGAGTTAGATCTCTGCCTTGTTATGAGCTGTTCTGATGTTGTTTTAACATGTGTAGTACAAAACTTTATATTTTGAATTCTTATGCTCTGCTCATAGATTAAAACATCCTTTTTTTTTTTAATTGAGGCAAACTTTCCATTACTGAAATATTTGCAATATCTTAAGGACGTGGTAGGTAAGCTATCCCTAAAGATAGTAGTTGTATACAGAAGTAGAGAGTTGGAAAAAAATTATAAAACTGAGATTTAAGTGTAACAAATTTAACCTTGTTGGGATTAAAGTAGGTAGTAAAGTTTGAGTGAGGTATGAAGAAATTTGTAGGGTCAATTTGTACCTGCCAGTTTGAGGAAGGAAATGATGGAAACTAAGACCAGTTTAGTGCTTATTATATATCACATTTTGCTTTTATTACAACTCCGTGTACATATATTTATATATGTGTGTGTATTCTTCATTTTTACAGGTTAACTAACTTGCCTTAGCTTTCACAGCTCACTAGCTGGGCTCACTAGCAGAGCTGGGATCTATAATAAGCTGCCCTTCAATCCACTTTGTTTTTTCTCTTACATTTTTGTTAACCAATCAGTGCTTTACTGAGAGCAAAGTAGACATTCCTTGGCTGCAGGGATCATGCTGTAATAGTAATTGTACTAATGGTAAATTTGGTACTAACTACAGTGTCTGGCACACAGGCCTTTATTAGTAAGTGTCTTCAACTTGTTAACTGAGTGAATGAAGGAGCTTCTATCTTTTTCATCTCTGTTGAACTAAATAGAGTAAAATAATGATGTATCATTTAGAAAAAGAATAAAATAAGACTTTTTATAGTTTTTGTTAATGTTGTAACCCATTTAAAATTTTAATAAAATTTAATAAAATCTTTTTTGGGATGGTCTTAAAAATTCCATCTGATATTTTCTTTTAGGATTTTCTCACTTTATAGTGTAATGATTAAATGTGTCAATGTATGTAAGTGTTTGGCACAGTGCCCAGCGCATAACTTATAGCTGCAGCCACCACCAGCATCATCATGTTTTTAGCCGAAACTGGATGAAAGGATGTTGGGAAGATTACTCCTTCATTTTGGTTTGGGTTGGTGACCTCTTGCTAAGAATATCATTCTTGGTGCCTAAAGATTAAATGGGACAAGATAGATTGACCTTCCTGAGGTGTCTTTCTTTTCATATACCATGGTGCATCTGTACCCCAAATGCAGATTAATTGAATTGATCAGAAAGAAAAAAATTCATAATAGAGTTCTAGACATGGAAGGACCAGATGTTGACCTGCAGAATTCAATACTGTTTATATCCTTTGCTTTCTATTTTGGGCCACTACATATAGATGGAAACAAAATAAAACTAAACAGAACAACTTCTGATATGTAATACTCCAAGGTAACTTAGTTGAGTACATCTGTTAGTCTCTTCAGTCATTCCCTCTGTAGATGGTAGGAGCCCTAAGCTTACTGATCCTGGGTAAGTGTATCGTAAGGCTAATTATCTTCACTCACTACCCACTAGAAGCATATTGTACATGATGCCATCATTAACTTAAAAAAACCCCTCAAATCCTGGGACATGTTTAGCATTTACCTTTTTGATGAGCTTTGAGCAGAGGGAAAGTCATGGTCTATTGGCAGTAATTGGAATTGTTTTTCTTCTTCCCAGTAATAATAGTAACTCACATTTATTGCACACTTAGTATGAATTGAAAAAATTGAGGCACAGTTAAATAACTTAGTTAGGAGAGGTTAAATAACTTATCCAAAATCATTTAACCAGCAAATTCTCTGAGCCTGGATTCAACCCAGTTATTTTGACTCCAGAGCCTGTTCTTTTAACTGCTGCTTTAAACTGCCTCTGGAATGATTCTGAGATTTGAAAAGGAGATGTGTGGAGAACTTTCGAGTGGTCCTTTTCACGTACCTGCTTTTTCTGATATTTCAATATGGTTTAAGGTAGTACTGGTACCATCATCAATTATTGTGGATGTTAGCAGATCTTTGCTTTCTTGCTTCATGTTTATATGGCAGCTACTCATTCATTTTTTAATTACTTAGGTTCAGTAAAACATAAAACAGCTCTTTACAGTTGCACTAAGGAAAGTAGAACTTGGAGGCATTTTTTTCTGAACAAACTTTTGTGTTGTAACTGTAATATAAATCCCTTGCCTGAGTAGTAATTAATACTAGATGCCTTTAACATTTTCTTTTCACTCAGAAAAGGGAAATCTCTGACTTTGATGTTCAAGTTTAGTGAACTGGAAAAAGAAACGATGTCAAATCAAAGTCACTGGCAGGTTTCGAAGGCACTTGCTCCTTTGCTGTTGCTGGAAGGAGTCACCCGCATCATGCCAGTCAGCTAGAGACTGAGAGCCTATTAAAGCTCAAACCCAAATGACAGCCTCTAGACTATATTTTTAGTTTTTTCAGGAAGCCTGAAGCAACTTTGGATAGAAACTGGATGTGTTTAAGTGTCGCAAAAGAAAATTGTTTTAGGATTAGGTCTTAGTAACTCATGAAATTGGCCTTCTCCCTGCTGCTGCAAACCAGGAAGCCTGAAGCAACTTTGGATAGAAACTGGATGTGTTTAAGTGTCGCAAAAGAAAATTGCTTTAGGATTAGGTCTTAGTAACTCATGAAATTGGCCTTCTCCCTGCTGCTGCAAACTGCTGCTCAAACACTATAACTGTTTTGGCATCTTTATGCTTGTCTTGAGGTGTGCTTTCCTCACTGACGATTATTTCACTTACGTATTTTTATTATCAACACAGACAACTGATCCTTGAAATTTTTTGCTTGTAATCTGCCTAAATTTTGAGAAATCCTGTCTAGATATACTTTAGAGTTTATGTCTAACATCCTCTAAATCAATTGTTCAGATAGTTTGAAAATATAAAATTTCCAGCATATTGTATATGTTAACATTTTAAATAAAACTATCACATTATTTTTATAAATGGGTGGATTCTGAGTACTACAGTGATTTGATATTTGCCTTTATCCATTGAAGAATCACATTAATAAACTCTTTGGCAGTGAGCTTTCCCATTGTTCCTTATTCTTTTTAACTTGTATTTTAATTCCACATCTTCCAAAGAACTTTATCCAATGTAATATATTTTCATACTTGAAAATCTTTTAGTGGTTACTTTTTCATGCCTCCCTGTAATAAATTCTGTTTTTTTAAAAAATGTAACCTTAAGGTTTGGTTATAATTTTTTTATTTTAGTTTGAATTAAGATTACATTGGTTAATATACAATTTATTTTGATTTGCAATTATTAAACAGAACGGTAACATTTTATTGTAACTGCATCTCATTTTCCCTAATAAGTTTAGGTATCCACAAATGAATATTATTTATTGCCTGAATGAGACAGATTTGGTCAGTTCTCTTCCCAGTTTTTTATGTTATAGATATAAGCACCGAAAAACATTGTTCACATAAATAGGTAGATGGGAACGTTGGAGTTTTGCCATATAAATAACACCTGATTCTTTGAATATCATTCCAATTATATGCCAAAATCATCATTATAAAAAATTTTAATGATCTGTCAGTTGACAATTGGATTAGGTGCTCCTTCAATTTTGTTGAAAGCAATGATTTAGAAATTACCTGATTTGCAAAAGAATTTGTTACTTGCTCTTTAGAGTTACATTTTCTGAACATCTATCCCTACTTCTATTAAAATCACCCCTTTATTTGGAGCTCAGGCTATGCCCCATAGTCAGATTGAGAGTAGCTGAGAAGTTGCCCTGTCCTCAGGTGCTTTCTAAGGTAGACTGCTTCTAGGAAAGTGTATGGACATAGAGTATCTGGAACTTGATTCCCTTAAAAACATCCTTGCTCGTACTGAAGAATCTTCCTAATCACCCAGGTGTACGCACACTCTAGTTTGAGGACAGTTGACTAAGATCACATTACTTAATTTTTTTTTTCTTAGTAAGATAATTTATTGCATGTATTCACCCAGAGATTTTTGTTTTTTGTTCTTTTGGCTATGCACCATTTCCAGAATATGGTTTCCAGTTTTTGCCATTCTCAATAGTGTCAATGTTTTTGTTTTAAACTGCTGCTAGGATTTAAAATGGCTAGCTCATCATTCAATACCACTGGCCTATGTTTCCTGTGGGACTAGGTACTAAGCCACTGCTGCTTTTCTCATTTTTTTTCCAGAAAAAGTAGTGATTACTTTCCACAGCACTGGGCATGTGACCTCTAGAGAGGTTGTGTAGGTCATTTGATCCTAACCATATCACAGCATGACTTACTAGTCTTTTTCTAGAACTTAACTGGTTATTAAGGTGTTTTATTCAGATGTCATTATTTCCTGATGGACTTTGAAATATCAAAGGGAGAAATAAAGACCATGCCAACACATAATTATTTCTATTTTATAGAAGCTACTGATTAACTTATTAGGGCACTGAATCAATTCCTTTTGAAATTTCATTTTCTTTTGTTAGCAGCCAATTGTGTGTGTGTGTGCGTGCATACACGCATGTATGTTGAGGTGCCAAGAGTAAACACTTTAATACTTTTTCTTTTGGATGGATATAATCAACAGCTTTATTGAAAATATTCTATAAAGGTATAAAGGCAGTGCATGGATAATTGTTATGGATAATGTTTTACTTTTGAGGGGGTTTTGTCAAAGAATGTTGAGAAGATATACAAATTGATGTGTACATTTTATCCTGATGCTGCTAGGATGATGTTGTTATAATTTGACCAGCCTGATCTTGTTAGCCTTAAATCACTCAAAAGACAATTTCTGTGAAGAACGACACTCCCAAGGATGCTGGCTGTTTCCTGGCATCAATATCACATCATTGGTATGTGCACACAGCGTGAAAATTAAAAAATATATTCCCTGCTGTAAAAATTTAACCCTTGCCATTAAGGACTGATACAAATATGTCTGATCCATATTTCTTTAGTACCAAGTCAAGCTTATGTTGAGGGATAGCAAACATTTTTGTATTAACCCAAGCAAAACATAAGTGGGATAATAGTATGGTTACAAAAAATCCATACATATTCTTTTGGATCATCAGTGTTGTGATTGCTCCATTTCTGTATTTAGCTGTGCAAGGTTACTAACACTGAGAGACTTTGTTAATGGATGTGAAACAGACATATAATGTCGCCAAATTTAGATTTTTATAATCTGTGGATTGCAAGGACAATAACAGCTGTATTTTGGGAAAATTTAAAGTATTTAGCTAGTGTGGTTCTATTGTGAATCTAGAGTTCACATCCTAATGAGCTGGATTCATGATATTGAGGACTAGGATATTTCAACGTCATTTTTTCCTTTTACTACAAGGCTGATAATAAAATGACATGTCTTTGTTTAATATTTGGGTTGATTAAAGACTAGTCTTATATTATTGAAGAAGGCTTAATCCCTGTTATAGATGTATAAACTTCAGGTCCTTCCAAGGAAGTTATGATTTTTCTGGGAGCAAAGCTTGATGAAAAAAATTGGTATTATTCTGAAAACAAAGCTTGACTTCCTATTTTCCCTTACTGTTCTTCACCTCACTCCCAAGCTGCTGCTTTTTTTTTTCTTTTCTATGTCAGAAATACCGTGATTATATACAACAATTCCTAAAGTTTTAATACAATTTTCTTTTCTTTTCTCTTCCTCTAGTGGTCAGTCAAGGGAATCATTGAATTAAGAGGTGGCAGGAGATGTTATTTTAAGTGCATATATTTTACATGCATTGGAAGGAAAAATTAAGCACACAGGTTGACTTGGTTTTCATTTCTATGGTAAGGTGGCAGTATTAAAGTAGAGGGTTTTTAGACCGAGTTGGTGGCGGCAGGGGTCGGGGGAGGGTTCAGGTTTGAGCCTCTTCTGTTTTCTGTTTGGTGTCCTGGGCAATGGGGAGGAAAGGGGTAGGTGCTGTTGAAGCGTGGTATGGTAAGGTGGCAGTATTAAAGTAGAGGGTTTTTAGACCGAGTTGGTGGCGGCAGGGGTCAGGGGAGGGTTCAGGTTTGAGCCTCTTCTGTTTTCTGTTTGGTGTCCTGGGCAATGGGGAGGAAAGGGGTAGGTGCTGTTGAAGCGTGAGGTTGTGTCCACTCTGGTGGGTCGCACCACTGTGATTCTGTGTAGAAGGGATCTCTGAAAGCTTAAGAATTAGAGCTGAAGAATTATGGACAAACAGCAATTATTATTTCAAGGTACTAGATAACATAGATTTATAGAGAAACAAATAACTAGGATATAGCGTCTCAAAACCTACCATGTGTTCTGCTTTTTGCCTATATCCCTTTTTTTCCTCTTCCTATCTTTTCTCCCTCCTATATTTTTTTCCTCTCTCTTTTAGGGGGAGGTATAACATGGTGGCCAATGATGTGTGTTTTGGAATCTAACAGACTAGTTAGAATCCTTCCCCCAGTTACTAGTTGTAAAATCTCGGGAAAGTTACTAAAGCTTGCTGAGCCTCAGTTTCCTCACCTGTAAAAAGTGATTAAGAGTTTCTACCTTTATACAGTTGTTGTCAAGACTGAAATTAGATAAATGCAGTAAATAGTAGTTATTATATTTATAGTCACTTTGTCACTCTGCTGTCCTTGCTCATACAAGGTCTTTTCTTCATATAGTGTGCAGGTCAGATGCAAAATGACACATTCATTCATACATACACATGAACATACATGTACAGAATATTTAGAATTTTATTACTTATTGAGTAAGGAATTATCTTTTTCATTTAAAATTCCCTTAAATGTTTTGAATTATTAAGTCTGCCAGTCTTTGCTGAGGGATTCTCTGTGTGTGTTGGGGTATGTTTTCAGTGTTCTGGTAGGAAATCTACAAGTCTGCCTTAGACTTTCTTCCTGCCTGGGTAGAGCCTCAAGAGCAGCCAGAGGTGAGAGATTAAGGCCTTCTCAGATCTCTCCTCTCCACAGCCTTGCACGTGTGTATGGCCTTGTAGTTTCCCTGGAATATGTCGAAGCTTTACAAAAAGATCTTGAACATCTCATTTCCCAATATTTTAAGTTTTTTTGTCAGTTTTTTTTAGCTCCACCTGGTATCACTGCCTTGGGCAGCTGTGATTTGATTTTATTTCATTTTATTATATATTTATTTTATTTTAACATTTACTCATTCATATTTGTGGGGTACAGTGTGTTGTTTCAATACATGCATATACTGCACAATAATTTACTTATTGTAGATAGCATAGTTTTGTACCCATTAATCCACCTCATCTCCTCTCCCAAGTCTCCTCCCCTCCTGGACTCTGGTAACCATTATTCTACTCTCTACTTCTATGAGAACCCCTTTTTTTTTTTTCTTTTTTTAGATTCCACGTATGAGTGAGATGATGCAGTATTTGTCTTCCTATCCCTGGCTTACTTCACTTAACACGATGGTTTCCAGTTCCATACATGTTGCTGCAAATGACAGGATATCATTTCTTTCTATAGCTGAATAGTATTTCATTGTGTGATATACCACAGATTTTAAATCCATTTATCTGTTGATGGGCATTTAGGTTGATTCTGTCTCTTGGCTGTTGTGAATAGGGTTGTGGTGAACATGGGAGTGCAGGTGTCTTTTTGATATATTGATTTCATTTCCTTTGTGTATATACCCAGTAGTGAGATAGGTGGTTGAAAGGCAGATTTATTTTTAGTTCTCTGAGGAACCTCCATAGTGTTTTCCACAATGGCTATACCAATTTGCATTCCCACCAACAGTGTACGAGAGAGTTCCCCTTTCCCCGCATCCTTGACAGCATTTGTTCTTTTCTTTTCTTTTCTTTTTTTTTCTTTTTTGTGTGACCGGTAATGGGATCGCAACTCACGGTGTCGCGCCCGTACTGGGGACCGGCAACAGGATCGCAACCCTCGGTGTTGCGCCCGCACCACGCTCAGCCAGTGAGCGGACTGGTCTCTATATGGGATCCGAACCCTCGGCGGGAGCGCCGCCGTGCTCCCAAGCGCCGGACTCTACCAAGTGCACCACCAGGCCGGCCCGATTTTCTGCCTTGTTGATGATAGCCATTCTAAGTAGGGTGAGATGATATCTCACTATGGTTTTAATTTGCATTTCCCTGATGATTAGTGATTTTGAGCATTTTTTCATGTGCTTGTTGGCCATTTGTATGTCTTCTTTTGAGAAGTGTCTGTTCAGGTCCTTTGCCCATTTTTTAATTGGGTTATTTGCTTTTGCTCTTCAGTTGTTTGAGTTCCTTAAATATTCTGGATATTAGCCCCTTGTCTGATGTGTACTTTGTGAACACTTTCTCCCAGTCTGTAGGTTGTCTGTTCATTTTATTGACAGTGTCCCTTGCTGTGCAGAAGCTTTTTAGTTTGATGTAGTCCCATTTGTGTATTTACTTTAGTTGCCTGTGCCTTTGTAGTCTTTCTCAGAAAGGCACTGCCCACTCCCATTTCATGTAGCATTTCCCTGTTTTCTTCTAGTAGTTTTATAGTTTTGGATCTTAAATTTAGGTCTTTAATCCATTTTGAGTTGATTTTTATGTATGGTGAGAGATAGGGGTCTAGTTTCAATCTTGTGTATGTGGATATCCAGTTTTTCCAGCACCTTTTATTGAAGAGGCTGTCCTTTTGCCACCATGTATTCTCAACACTTCTGTCAAAAATCAGTTGGCTACAAGAATGTGGGTTTATTTCTGGGCTCTCTATTATGTTCCATTGTTCTATTTGTCTATTTTTATGCCAGTACCAGGCTGTTTTGGTTACTATAGCTTTATAGTATATTTTGAAGTCAGGAAGTATGATACCTCCAACTTTGTTCTTTTTGTTCAAGATTGCTTTAGCTATATGGGGTCTTTTGTGGTTCCATACAACCTTTAAGATCATTTTTTTCTATTTTTATGAAGAATGAAATTGATACTTTGATAAGGATTGCATTGAATGTGTAGATTGCTTTGGGGAATGTGGACATTTTGATGATGTTAATTCTTCCAAGCCATGAACATGGAATATCTTCCCATTTATTTGTGTCCTCAATTTTTTTCACCAATGTTTTATAGTTTACATTGTAGAAGTCTTTCACCTTCTCAGGTAAATTTACTCCTAGGTATTTTGTTGGTTCTTTTTTTTTTTTTTTTTGGG
>NW_007728430.1:141041-156109 GCF_000696425.1 Galeopterus variegatus | reverse complement strand
AACCGGTCTGTATGTGGGATCCGAACCCTCGGGCGGGAGCGCTGCCGCGCTTCCCAAGCGGCGCACTATCCAGTGCGCCACCGGGCCGGCCCGCTTTGTAGTATATTTTGAAGTCAGGAAGTGTGATGCCTCCAACCTTGTTCTTTTTGTTCAAGGTTGCTTTCACTATATGGTGTCTTTTGTGTTTCATTTTTAAGATCATTTTTTTCTACTTATGTGAAGAATATCATTGATATTTTGATAGGGATTGCATTGAATATGTAAATTGCTTTGGGTAATATGAACATTTTGCTGATGTTAATTCTTCCAATCCATGAACATGGTATATCTCCTCATTTATGTGGATCCCCTTCAGTTTTTTTCACCATTGTTTTATAGTTTTCATTGTAGAGGTCTTTCACGTCCTTGGAAGTTTATTCCTAGGTATTTCCTTTTTTTGGTAGCTTTTTTGAATGGGATTACTCTCTTGATTTCTACTTTGGGTATTGTGTTATTGGTGTATAGGAAGGCTAATGATTTTTGTGTGTTAAGTTTTATCCTGCCATTACACTGAATTCGTTTATTAGTTCTAGTAATTTTTTGGTGGAGTCTTTAGGATTTTCTGTGTATGGGGTCATGTCATCTGCAAATAGGGCAAGTTTGACTTCCTCCTTTCCATTATTTATTTTTTATTGCTTTCTCTTGCCTTATTGTGCTGGCTGGAAATTCCAGTACTATGTTGTTTAAGAATGAGGAGATTGAGCATCTTTGTCTTGTTCCAGATCTTAGAGGAAAACCTTCTAATTTTTGTCCATTCAGTGTGATACTAGCTGTGGGTTTTTCATACATGGCCTTTATTGTGTTGAGGTACATTCCTTCTATATCTGTTTTGTTGGGTGTTTTTATTATGAAGGGGTGTTGGGCTTTATGAAATGCTTTTTCTGCATCTATCAAAATGAACATATGGTTTTTGTCCTTCATTCTGTTGAGGTGATGTATCACATCTATTGATTTGCATAATTTGAACCACACTTGCATCCCTGGGATGAATCTCACTTGATCATGGTGAATGATCTTTTTAATGTGTTGTTGGATTCTGTTTGCCAGTATTTTATTGAAGATCTCTGTATGTGTCTTCATTAGCAAGATTGGTCTGTAATTTTCTTCTTTATGTGTGTGTCTTTCTCTGGTTTTGGTATGAGGCTAACACACAGAATGAGTATAGAAGTATTCCTTCCTCTTAAATGTTTCAGAGGAGTTTGAGAAGAATTGGTATTCTTTTTTAAATGTTTGACAGAATTCTGTAGTGAAGCTATCTAGTCCTGGGGTTTTCTTAGTTGGGAGACTTTATTACTGCTTTAATCTTGTTACTTGATATTGGTCTGTTTAGGTTTTCTAGTTCTTCATGACTCAACCTTGGTAAGTTGTATGTGTCCAGGAATTTATCCATTTCTTCCAGGTTTTCTAGTTTGTATGTTTGTAGTTATACATAGTAGTCTCTTATGATCTTTTGTATTTCTGTGATATGAGTTGTAATGTCTCCTTTTTCATTTTTTATTTCATTTATTTGAGTCTTCTCTCTTCTTCATTAGTATAGCTAAAGGTTAATTGATTTTGTTTATCTTTTCAAGAAACCAACTCTGTTTCATTAATCTTTTGTATTGTCTTTTTAATATCTAATTCATTTATTTCTGCTCTGATCTTTGTTATTTCTCTCCTTTTTCTGATTTGGGGTTTGGTTTGTTCTTGTTTTTCCAGCTCCTTGAGGTGTAATGTTAGATTGTTTATTTGAAGTCTTTCTTCTTTTTTTGATATAGGCATTTAATGCTATAAATTTCCCTCTTAGAACTGCTTTCACTGGGTTGCGATCCGTTGCCGGTCACGAAAAAAGACAAAAAGGAAAAAAAAAAAAAAAGTTTAATCTCTTTGTTTGGGATCTCATAGTCTTTAATATGTTCATGTGACTGTATAACTCTAAGTCAAGAAATGCTAAGAAGCACTTCCTAAGTACTTCAATGATTGAATGAATAGAGGGACTAATGTTCTTTAAAACAAACATTAGAAAATGTTGTTTTATACTGCGTTGCCTTCCTTACGCAGTCAGATTTGCCCTTCATTTCTCTCTTCAAGTGCATTAATACTGGTCATCTTTTGCAAACAAAGACCATCATAATTGATGGATCTTGAACATGACCAGTGCCATTTTACACACAATAAGCACAAAATAGCCACCAGCCTTTTCCTTAGGAGAAACCTCAGGGTTTCTGAAAAATAGAAATTCCTCTACTTCCACATGGGTGCAACCTTCCACCTGATTGCATTTGCCAGCCTTATCTTTCACTCCAGCGCCAAGCCCCTCCCTGATTTTGTCAGCCTTCCGTACAGTCTATATAAGCCCTGTTTTGTGACCTAACATATCGTCTCTTCTAGAGAATGTTCCATGTGTTGCTGAGAAGAATGTATATTCTGCAGCTGTTGGATGAAGTGTTCTGTATATGTCCATCAGGTCCAACAATTCTTGGCTGACAGTCTTTTTCCTTCTGTACCCTGAATATATCATCTAATTCTCTTCTGGCTGGTAGAGTTTCTACTGAGAAATCCACTGAGAGATGGATTGGGGCTCCGTTGAATGTTCTGTGTCTGTTTTCTTTTGTCGTTTTCAGTATTCTTTTTTTGTCTTTGTTTTTTGACAATTTTATCTTTGTTAGGCTGGCTGGTTAGCTCAATTGGTTAGAGTGTGGTTGTTGTATGACCAGGGTCAAGGGTTTGGATCCCCATACCAGCCAGCCACCAAAAAGAAACAAAACAAAACTAAAGTAAACTCTTTATACTGTTGTAGAAAGTAAAAAACAAAAACAAAAAATCCTGAAAGGATATAAGAATACATATGAAAGTGTTAGTCTGTTTGGAATTAGGAAAATATAGGGATTATGTAGAATTTTCTCTTTTCCTTATTCAGATTTTTTACAGTTGTGGATTATCAGAAACATAAATGTGTTCCATCTTGAAAAGAGGATTCTAGAAATATACTGTGATTATAAAATAAGTGAAGACACAGGCAAGATGATTCATGTAAAAAGAGAAGAGTTTATCTCTGGGTGGTGGATCTATGTGGTGTCATGCACTGTGGTAAGCACAACCACAGGCTTCATGGGGGAGATCATCACTGGAGTTTGGACAGGTTGTGTGCCTGTCCGTCCTTCCCTTCCCTCTCTCTCTTTCTCTACACACACACTCACACACATGCACACGCACACACACACTTTTTTTCTGAACCTTTAAGATTAAGTGATAGACATGATGCCCCTTTACCCTTTAACAATTCAGCATGTATTTCCTAAAACCAAGGAAATCTCTTACATAACCATAGCACAATTATCAAAATCAAGAAATTAACATTGCTGCGATACTGTTATCTAACCTTATAGAGATTTTGCCAATTGATTGAATAATGTCTTTTATTAGGCTTTGAATCTTGAGGTAATAACGTACAGATGCAAGGAAAATTAGAGATTATTCACTGTGGCAGTTACCATGGCTTCCTAACTAGTCTGTTTCTCTCATGTTACTGTAGCTAACTTCTTGGCTGCTTTTTATTCAACATGGATCTCTAGACTTCTTGCCAATTTTATGAGCTACCTGAAATTTTTATAGTAAATCCTAGTCTGTTTCTCTCATGTTACTGTAGCTAACTTCTTGGCTGCTTTTTATTCAACATGGATCGCTAGACTTCTTGCCAATTTTATGAGCTACCTGAAATTTTTATAGTAAATCCCTTTTCTGCCTAAAGTAGCCAGAATTGGTTTCTATAGTTTGCAACCAAAACTCTAGTATATTACATTTTTTTTTCACGCTTTCCACATTTCATAATTGTATTCATCTTCACATGCTCAGCTGGAATGTCACCTTTCCTTGTGAAGCTTGTGGTTTTCCTCCATTAGCAATTTTGTACTTTATAACTATATCATGTATTTTCATTTTATATTGTATTACAGTTAATTATTTACTTATGTGTCTCCTCCATTAATTGTAAGCTACTTGAAAGCCTGTTCATGATATGGCACTGTGATTTTTAAAGAGAGTTCAATGCATATTTGTTGAATGCGTGATAGCATTTAGAAGGTAATTTAGAAGGTAAATGGGGCAAGCTAGCGAGGGTGTGTGTTTTTAGCAGTTATCATTTTGGGAGTACAAGCAGGGGAAGCCTTTATGTTTCATTTGCCTATGTTACACTATTTTAAGTACTCCTGTTGGCGGTTGAAAGCTTAGTAACTAAAAAATTATTGCTCTCCCAAGGGCAAGATTTATAAAAGAGTTTTAAATTGCACTGGATTTTATATTTACCTTGTTCTAAGTCTAATAAGCTTCCCAACTTAATGCAAGCAACAGATTTTTTGAACTGTGAGAATAAAATAGAAATTATAGTATCCAGAGCTTTTATATCTATAGAATCCCTTTTTACTATTTTGTTCTCTTTTTCACAGTTTTAAACTCATTTGTTTTATATGAGGATACTTCAAAAAGTTTGTGGGAAAATGAAATTAAAAATATGAATCTTTCCATGAACTTTTTGAAGACCCCTTGTACAGACAAAAACTTTTAAACTGTGTTTTTTAAAAAAAGCATTGATCTTATTCAGTATTTGAACTTAGATACTCTTCTGTTTTCCTGGTGGGAGGGGATAAAATCCGTAAGTGTGGCAATTTGACATCAAAATTTAGCCTGTGGCCCAGTAATTCTGTTTCTGGCATTTTATCCCACAGATATGTCTGATCAAATTAGCAAATAAATAAGTAAACGATTGTTCATTGCAACATTATTTAACATAAGAAAATCTGGAAACAACTTCCTCAATCTCTATTAAGGACTGCTTAAATATATTAAGGTATGCCTATGCACAGGAATACAATGCAGCTGTTAAAAAATGGGATAGGTATGGAAAAATGTCCAATATAGAGGGAAAAAGTTACTACAGAAAAGTTAGTATAGTATGATTGCATTTTCATACGTATGCTTAGAACATTTCTGGAAGGCTATATAGGATACGTAAACAGTGGTTACCAATGCAGCTTAAAGCTCTAATATAAATCTGAATAAGACTAGGAGGTAAGGAGGTTGAGGGAACTTTTCTTTCTTCCTTTATTTTTCTATTTGTATTTTTATTTTGTTGCTATGAGAATGTATTGCTCTTATGACTAAAGGAACAAGTTAAACAATAAAAATTGAAATTAACTAAAACCAACTGCTTCTCAGTAGGAAATCCTAAAAGAAATCCTCATTTAAATGATTATCAGGACCTACCTATAAAGGGGCAGGTGGTGTTAAATGTAGTTTTATAGACGAAGGAATAGTAATTGGGTGGATTTGGGCCTTTTTAAGATACAGCCTAGTAGTTGGTGGTGGGATTAATATTTGAACTTGAGGTTTCTGATTTCTAGGACGAAATTTAGTTTTTCATTAATGAATGATCAAAACAACTAGTTGTAAATTTTTTTCCTTCTAGAACTATTATTTATGGGTTATGTTTCATGCTTTCCTTTCAAGCATATTTATCTTTATTTACTAATATAGCAAAATGTTCAGGGTTTACTAACTTGTAGTTCATCCTTTAGATTTGCTGACTTAAGCTTTTCTTGTTTATTGAATATGTATGTTATTACCTTTACTATAGTAAAAGGTGGAGTAGTAAAATGTGGAGATGGGAATTTAAGGTTTCTACCAAATAACTCAGAGATTGAGGTCTCTGCCCAGTATCCTAAAATCTAGGGACGTGGTTTCACCACACTGTGCCACCAAAGCTGTTAAAATCATACTCCCATTCCCCAAATTCTAGTTCCTTAAACATCATATATGTGATACTAAAAAAAGTGGGAAACTTATGTGTCCTATTTGCCTTCCTGTCTCAATTTCTTTTTATCTCTAAATTTGGGATATCTTTAGCAAACAAGTATCAATTCATTCTTAGTCTCTCTCTCTCTCTTATAAAACATTTAAGTGTGAAGAGCCTTTAATTAGATCTCTCAGTTTCGGAATGGCATTGTTATAGTTTATAATCAATTAAAATCATCTTGTAGTTTTTAAAAAAATTGTGTTAGATTTAGATGTGCTCTGTAAGTACACATTCTGGAAGTGCAGATTGTTTAAACGTGACTGTGAAATGTTGATGCTTCATTTCTTTTTACAGTTCTATTAACAGATTTTTCCCCCCCAAGAAGTGAATACTAGAGTTAAAAGCAAATTTGTAAGTGCTGTTTGGTCTAATGAAATAAAGGACAATTGATCCATTTGTCAAATGATGGTAGAACAAGATATATTAACTCCAAGCCCCTTCCCAGCTCCAAAACAACAAGAAAGTTTCGGGTCAATCCTGGATATCACCTGCTGCATAGAACGTGTGTGCGCTCACAGCTGAAATGAACTAGCAACCAGAGCGCAGTTGTAGCAGTGAGCAGCAGGTGGGGTAAGCAGTCCAACGTTTTTCCAAACGGGAATAACATTCATTTCATACTTCAGCCATTAATTGAACAACCATGGGATGCTTGCAAAGCTGAATATGTTCAAACCTCAGCTGAGCAGATTAAAACAACAGCAGCAATAAAGTCTTGATAGTGATTATAATTCTTTACTGCCCAACTCGACTGCTTCTGGAATGGTGGATGTTGTTTCAAACCAGACTGGAAAAATCTGAGAAACGATGTACACTCCTCATTCTCGTTTGTGTTTCTCCTTCCTTTATTTTGTCAGAATAGTACATTCTTATCCATTGGGGGGAAAAAGAGTGGAAATCAGAGAAAAATGTTATAGAAGAACGTTTTTTGATGGAGTTTCTTATCTTTTGGATATGTGCAGCATTATCTCTGACTGGTCACCAACATGTATGTCATGGTGAAGGATAATTAGGATCCATTGGGGGGAAAAAGAGTGGAAATCAGAGAAAAATGTTATAGAAGAACGTTTTTTGATCGAGTTCCTTATCTTTTGGATATGTGCAGCATTATCTCTGACTGGTCACCAACATGTATGTCATGGTGAAGGATAATTAGCAAATATGTGAGCTTAATGTGATGTTTAATATTTTATCCTTAACATAGGTATTTCTAGATGAATATGTTTATTGAAACTGGATTGTAAGTATAAATTCCAGGTCTGGTATGTGTTATTGTATTTGTCACTGAGCATTCATTAATGGCTTAGAGTCAAAGCAGAGCTTACATCTATAGAATAAATTTTGTGTAATAAATAGCAAACTTTGAGAGTTGTCCTTTTCTTTTGTGTTGTTAGCCTCTTCTGATACATTGATTTTTGTTTAGTCTACTCTCTTAATTTTCTGGATTGTAGAAACAGAGTTTACATTTGCAGTTTACATATATAGTGACTTTTTTGGTGCCACAGTCACTTGTACCTCCAGCCCCCAAAGCTGGTATATCTTTAAACACACATTTACTTTAAAAGAACAGTTTAAGGAGGTACCTTTCTTTTATAGTGCAGGATTTGATTGTATATGTCATATAAACACATACAATTAGCTCATGCCCTTCTCTGTATTAAATTTAAATTATAAATTATATATTAATATACTGTTTGGAAGCTCTTTACACTTCCTGTTTTTTTTTTCTTTTTGCTTATGGCAATTTATATGACTTGATAATTTTCCTTAATGAATATTCTCTTGGCAAAATAGCTTCTCCCTTTTTTTTCCTGACTTAACTAATGAATATTGATGGATAACTTTCTAACTACAAAAACGTAGGGTTTTTTAAAATTTTATTTTATTTTTATAGTGGTTATTGTGAAGATTTCAGATAGAGTAAGAAACTTCATTTCAAATGAAGTAGAATAAGACTGGAATTTTAAGGCTAACTAAGGCCGCCTGACCATGATTGAAATGTGATCAGAAGCTAATTTTTAGTATCATTGTTGTATTGATTGACACAATTCATAGCAATAGGATAAGGTGATTACTTTTATAAGGTGTGTGGTTTCAGAGCATGTATCCTGCAGGACGTGCTCTCTCTCGCTTTTTAGAAAAGTTTTAGATTTACAGAAAAATTGAGAGACTGGTATAGAGAGTTCCCATATACCTGCCCCTAGTTTCCCCTATTATTAGCCTCTCATATTAGTATGCTACATTTGTTACAATTAATGAACCAATATTGGTACCTTATTAGTAACTAAAGTTCACACTTTATTCAAGTTCCCTCAGATTTTACCTAATGTCCTTTTCTGTTCTAGGATCTCACCCAGGGTATCCCATTATGTCTAGTTGTCATGACTTCTTAGGTTCCTCTTGGCTGGGACAGTTTCTCAGGCTTTCCTTGATGACATTGATAGTTTTGAGGAGTAGTGGCCAGGTGTATTGCCACTACTATCCACAGACTATCAATATAATTTATCTCTGTTGATGTTAACCTTGATCACCTGGCTGAAGTAGTATTTGTCAGGTTTCCCCCCATACTGTGACTCACTCCTTGTCCCCTCCCTTTCCATACTGCACACTTTGCAAGGAAGTCACTTTGTGAAGCACTCTCCTTGAGGGTGGAATGTCTATTTAAGTGATTTAGAGTTCTTTTGCATGGAAGATTGTCCTACCCCATTTATTTATTTAATAAGTCATTTATACTAGTATGGACCCATGGATACTTATGTTATATTGTGTGCTATAATCCAATACTACTTTATTTTGTTGTTCAAATTATTCCAGCTTAGGCCATTGGGAGCTCTTTAAGTTGGCTCCTGTGCTCCTTTGACAGACCTCCATCAATGTGTGTGTGTGTGTGTGTGTGTGTGTGTGTGTGTGTGTGTGTGTGTGTGTTTGGTGGGGGAGCAGGAGGAGTTAGATAAAAATAAGATGGGAAAATTCTTCATAATTGTTGAAGCTGGCTTAGGAGGTTATAGGTGCTTGGGGATTCATTGTAGTGTGAAGATTTTTTTAATAATAAAAATATAAATTAAAAGGCAAAACGTGGTCTTTCAGTTATTTTTCTTCTCTAATAGAAAAGGACTAATTTGGCATTTGAGAATATTATTTATGAAATATAAATAATACTATTTTGGGAATGGATTAATTACACTTTATTCATCTTCAAATTTATGATTTCACTTTTTATTGATTTCTTTTTTTCTTACTTTTTTGGTGGCTGGCCGGTACTGGGATCCAAACCATTGCCCTTGGTGTTATAACACTGTGCTCTAACCAACTGAGCTAACTGGCCAGGCTTGTATTGATGTCTCTTTGATCTGTTATGACTAAGGATGAAGTGGATTTGAACATCAGGATTTGTTCTGAATTTGAAGATAATTATTTTAGTTGGGATCAAGGGTGAGGAAGATGGTCAGATTAAGCCATGCATTTTTTTTTTCCCCCGGTCCGGTACGGGTGCGACACTGAGGGTTGCAATCCGTTGCCGGACACGAAAAAAGAGACAAAAAGGAAAAAAAAAAAAGCCATGCATTTTTTTTTTTCCCCCGGTCCGGTACGGGGGCGACACTGAGGGTTGCAATCCGTTGCCGGACACGAAAAAAGAGACAAAAAGGAAAAAAAAAAAAGCCATGCATTTTTCATGTTTCTACAGGTCTGCCTTCCCATTACATTTGGGATAAAATACAAATTCCTTAACATGCCTGATAATGCCCTTTATGATCTGACTCCTGCATTCCTGTAGACCTCATTACTTTCCCTCTCCTTTTAGTTCAATCCAGGTAGCCACAATACTGACTTTGTTTCTGATCCTTGAATGTGTCAGGATTGTTCTCTCCTGAGGGTCTGAGCACTTGGTGTCTGGAACGTTTCTACCTCCAGATCCTTGCAAGGCTTGTTCCATTATCCTGTCTGGTTCTTTGCTTAAATGTTATCTCCGCAGAGGTTTCTCTACAAAGGTTGCCCCATCATTCTCCATCCCTGTACCTACTTTATTTTGAAAGCATTTCTCACTACCTGAAATTGTGTTTTATGAATTTGTACCAACATTACACATTTGTTCACTTAGAATGCAAGCTCCATGAGTACAGGGAATCTGTCTTGTTCACTGCTATGTTCTATACACATTGACCAGTATCTGGCATAGAATAGGCTCTCAGTAGATAGATACTTGTTATGTAATAGAATAATGGATTTTGTGTTTAAGCAAGACATTACTTCCGATATTCTGGAAATATTTGCATTTATTTTCTGGTAGCAGGTTTTATGCTTTTCATATTACAAGTAAAAGCAGTGAAGGGAGGAGAGGTTTAGCATCTGAACCCAAATTCACTCTCTGGGCTCCTCTCTGTCCTCTATTTGCCATCATTGAAAAGAGCCAGAATGAGTTTAAATGCCTCTGCCAAAGAAAGAGGCATCTTTCAGAATTTCTAACAGAAACTTGCTTTCTTTGATGCCCTTAACAACCTGAAGGTTGTAGATTAGGTCTTTTTAGTACAATTTGCATACCCACTGAACAGCTGTTTATGCTTAATATAGTTTACCTCCCATATGGCCTCTTAAGCCTGGTGTGATTGAAGGGATAGCAAGTGGCAGAATATGACACTGTTCCAGGGGTCAGCTAGTTTTGTTTTTCTTTCCTTACATCTTTTTTTAGGGTACAAAATAAATAGTGACACTTGAGAAGAGGATAAAAAGTTGTGAACCGAATATCATGGTTTTATAAGAATCAGTGACCAGGTTTTCTCCACCGTGACAACATCATTAAGAGGCAGCTGAGAGATGGGCTGGGGCCTCAGTGCAGGTGTATGTAAGCTCTCGTTATGTGAAGTGGTCAAGAGAGATGCTGCCTCTGCACTAACATTAAGGTTGCTGGAGAGGACATAGCCAAGATGAACTTAGCCCTCTACATGCTATTTCTCTCACTGATTGCAACTAAAATCCATGGACAAATTGCTTGAGAATCAGAAAAGTAAAGGAAAGCTGGCAGATTGAGAAATGAGTAAAAGCCTGGGAAGCGACTTGTATGGGTGTTTCTTGTTTTTTTCTCTCTGGCCTTAAGCCAAAGGCAGGCTCTTAGCAGAGCTGCTGCTGTGGTGCAGAGGTAGCTAAAATCCAAGAGAGATCTCATCCTTCTGGCCGGAAGACCAGGAAAATTTAAGCTGGAGAGTGTGGGGGGAATCTCTCCCTTTTTGAATCACATGGACAGACCCCTTGGAGAGTCAGGGTAGCTGGCAGTGTTGGCAACTAAAACGCCTCTAGAAATCCTGTCTTTCTGGCTAGAGGAACCTGGAAAATGGGCTCCGGCAGTCCAAAGAGGGTGGGAGAATGCCTGTTTTCATTTATCTCTTTGCTTTGTCCCCTGAGTGTGGCCCCAGAGAAACCCCATCTCTGGGACAGAGGATTGAGAGAATCCTGGAGAGGAAAGAGCTAGAGAAAGGGGATCCTCTCACTCTGTATATGAACTGGCTCAAGGTCTGGGCTCACTTTGAGCTGCACATGTGGGAGACGGACCTGAAGCAGAGTAGCAAACGCTTCAAGAATCTAAGGGACATTGGAACCGTCACCTACCTAACTTGCCATTTGAACCTAACCAGATTGATTGCCTGATAAATAAAATGGAACAAACAAAATCAACACTCTCCAGAGGATTTTAACAGGATCCAGAGTCTAAACAACTTATTCAGAATGTTATTAATTGAAAATTCCACTATATATCAGGAAAATATAACCAATTTTTGAGGCAAAAAATAATTCCAACCTCAAGATGACCCAGACATTGGAATGGTCAGGCAGAGACTTTAAAGCCACTGTTATAATGTGCAACATGAGTTAAACAGTTTTAAATGAATGGAAGGACAGACCTTCTTTTAGAAGAAAACGTAGGAGAAAATGTGACCTTGGTCAGGCAAAGATTTCTTAGATATGGCACCAAAAGCATGATCCATAAACGAAAAAAAGTAGATAAACTGGCCTTTCTGAATATTAAAACTTCTGGGAAAGATACTGTTGAGAAGATGAAAAGACAAACCACAGACTGGGAGACAATATTTTCAAATCACTTATCCAACAGTATTCAGAAAATACACAATGTTTTTTTAAAACTCAATAATAACAAAGTAAACAGTCTATTTAAAAAATGGGGAAAAGATTTGAAGAGTCCAAAGAAGATACGTGGATGGCAAATAAGCACGAGATGCTCACTATCATTTGAGGTTAGGGAAGCGCAAATTAAAACCACATTGAGAAACTGTTATACATCTATTGGAATGGCTCAAAAAAAAACCCCCAGACAATACCAAATTCTCACAGATTCTTATCAGGTTAAACGTACATTTACCATGTGACCCAGCAATCCCACTTCTAGGTATACATTTACTTGAAAGAAATGAAAACTTGTCTGAATGTTAATAGTGGCTTTTTTCATTAATTGCCCAAATCCAGAAAACAACCCAAAGATTCTTTAGTGAATGGATATACAAACTGTGGTACGTCTATGCAATGGAATACAACTTAGTGATAAAAAGGAATGAACTGCTGTTATTCACATCAACATGGATGAATCTCAGATGTACTATGTTGAGTGAAAGAAGCATAACTTGAAGGCTACATTTTATATGATTACATTTATATGACATTCTGTGAAAGGAAAGATAGGAATTGTAAACAGATCAGTGGTTGTCTGTGGTTGGAGGTGGGAGGCAAGATTAATTACAAAGGGGTGTCATGATGGAAATTTTGGGGGTGATGGGATTTTTGGGGTGTATCTTGATTGTGGTGGTGGTTACATGACTGTATTCATTTGTGGATGCATGTCCAGAAATTTATCCATTTCCTCCAGATTTTCAAATTTGGCATATAGTTGTTTATAATAGTCTCTAATTCCTTGTATTTCTGAGGTATTGGTTGTAATATCTCCTTTTTTGTTTCTAATTTTTGTTATTTGTGTCTTCTCTCAGCCTAGCTTATGCCTTGTCAATTTTATTTATCTTCTTGGAAAACCAACTTTTTGTTTCATTGATCTTTTGTATCATTTTTTGGCGTTTCTATGTTATTTAGTTCTGCCCTGATCTTACTTATGTCTTTCTGTCTACTAACTTTGGGTTTGGACTGTTCTTGTTTTTCTAGTTCTTTAAGGTTAAATGTCAGGTTGTTTACTTGCCATCTTTCCATTCTTCTGAAGTGAGCTTTTATTGCGATAAATTTCCCCCTTAGTGCTGCTTTTGTAGTATACTGCAGGTTAAGTCATAGAATTTTGTGTTTTACTATATGTAAATTGAAAAAGTAATTATTGGGGGGTCATCTACTTATAATTTTTTATTTTTTTGCGGCTGACAGGTACAGGGATTAAACCCTGGACCTTGATGTTATTAGCTCTAACCACGTTCTAACCAATTGAGCTAACTGGCCAGCCCATCTGCTTATAATTTTTATCAGATTCTAAGAAAGGTAAGTATTGCAGACTGAGAAGACTATTATTTTTCATATGGAATACTTTGGCACTTAGGAGGTAGATCATCAGCCCTTTTCAGGGGTGAAAGAGAAAAGCATGTCCATGCAGCAGACTTATAAATCTGTGATTTCTTTTTTAAAGTGAATCATGCTGCAGATAAGTGCCTGGGTTGTATAAGCTTTTGAAATCTGCCACTCTGCATCAGCACTCTGTTCTTGCAGAATCTCAATCTTACTGCTTTTTGAGTGACTTCAGGACCATTAGATATAAGAGGAATTTCCCTTTTTTTCTTTGACCTTTAATGCATCAAATTACTGTGGATAATAACTGAAGACTGGTCTTAGGGATTGTGTAGAAGGAAGCAAAATTTATGTTGCTGGTGATTGTGACATCTTTGAGACAGACCCCGTTACCCAGGGTCTTTTGCTGTCCCTTTTATTTTCTAGGTCTGTCTCTGAGATAGCCTGTTCAGAACTATCGTTATGATATACTCCAGATGTTTTATTCTCTCCTTGTCATATTGTGGTAATGACAGTGTGTTACAGGAATTTCAGGTCACCCCAATCTAGTCAATATTGCCTCTTTAGGAATCCCAACTGGGGCACTGTTTTGAGGCAGAGGAGCCTTTTTGTGCTAAGTGACTTACAGGAAGATACAAGATTTTTGTTCTGCCAAAGCTGGAGCTTGTGTCCTGATAGGATTGAGCTTTTTCAGTTTATTCCTCTTGAGAGTTTAGATTGTAATTTTAAATTCACAGGCCTCCGTGTTAGAGGAAAGCAATACTAGAATTTAATTTGTACTTCTTCCCCAAAAGAGTATTTGGCGACTATTGATGGGGATCTAAGAGAAGGTGGAATTAAATGTTGCTTTAAATTTCTATGAAGCAGACATGAATAATCTTACACTTATGCAAAAGATAGGGCACACATAATATTAATATGGCTGACTCCAGAAGGGTTTTACTGGACATGCAGATACTCAGGTGTACATGTCCTGTGGCCAGCGTCAAGGCCCTGAGCTTGTGAGCTTTACTATATAATCCTGATCCTGGGATTTGCATTTTGTCTTTATGGATAGTGAGCTTTGAGAAAATCCACCTTTCTCTAATGCAAGGTAAAAGCTTTCTCCCTTCCTTAGGCATCTTTGCCCTTTCTTTAATTAAAAAAATTTCTTCCTAATGTTGGAAGAGCTTCCTAAAGGTCATACTTGAGAAGAGCTGCAGAAGGGTAATGCAGATTATAGTATTCTGTCCTGTCGTGGGGGAAATTCTCTTGAATCACTCTGCCTCTGAAAAATTCATTTTCTTATTTCTCAATTCTGGTTAAAGTAGGGATTGAAAGGAAGGACTTTTTGCTAATATGTAGCCAGGATGGCATTCATTTGATGGCTGAGGAGCAAGAGAAAACAGTTCAGTCAGAAAAGAAGAGCGTGCCAGCTGAGCGCCTTTCAAATGTCATGCATTGTGTGGCAAACGTAGGCTTCAAGTATAATGCATGCATTTGTCTTCATCACAAACAATGCTGTCTTATTCTGGCTACAAAATACTTTCACTTGAAATCTCTAAATATGATTTTTGCAGTAGTTGTCATTTGATTTCTATGGTCTTTAAGGGAGCTGCTTACAGGAGTGCTATGGGTGCTCACTTCCTTTTCTCTTCCTGTTAATATTGTTGTGTGTAAGTGATCTTGAAGGTAAAGGAAAGATTTATATATATATATA
>NW_007728430.1:139786-140658 GCF_000696425.1 Galeopterus variegatus | reverse complement strand
ATATATATATATATATATATATATATATATATATATATAAAATCAGCTGGCCCACAAAAGAGAAAAGATATGCGTTTTATAGACTGTTCATCGGGAAAGAACTGAAAAGGAGGATAAATTCGAAAGAGGAGCTTCAAATGCTGGAAAGCTAGAGAAGGTAGAAGCATACATGAAATTTTGTAAGTGTCAGATAAAATACGTGCACAGAGAAAGCGACTCCTTCCTCATTTGGTCAGTGTGTGTATGTGGGCTATCCTCACATAAGGTCGGCGCCTAAAGGGAAGAGAATTCTGGTAGGTGCATTTGTTCTTAATGCGAAATGGCAAATCAAACAGCTTTTTCTGGTTAGGGCTTCTGTTTGGCCTTTGTCTAAAAAGACAACTAAAAATTGATGTGGAGGTTATATCTTGTGTCTTATGAAACTTGACCTCGTTAGTTAAACTTACAGCTTTTTACCACAGGAAGGAGAGTAAGATTGTAATTCAGTCAAGGGACCTGAATGATGTGACATGAGGAGCTTTTTGAGGTGCGCACAACTTCTAGCTGCACATCTGTAACGCAGGCCAGGTCGTGAAAGGGCAGTGAGAGAGGCGGTTCACTCAGAGTTGGGAGGTGGTGTGAGAAGACAGGGTTCTCCACTAGCTGGGGCATTAAACCCTTAAAGGTTCAGTAAGGTTTAGATTTCACCTGCTTTGTATAGTTTCCTTTTATTCACATTTTGCTGATTTGTCACCAGCTGACATTTTCTGTTTTTTTTTTTTTTTTTTTTCTTTTGTCTTTTTCCGTGTCCGGCAATGGATCACAACCCTCAGTGTTGCCCCCGTACCGGACCGGGGACCGGCAATGGGATCGCAACCCTCCGTGTTGCTTCC
>NW_007728430.1:137872-139535 GCF_000696425.1 Galeopterus variegatus | reverse complement strand
CCGAACCCTCGGGCAGGAGCGCCGCCGCGCTTCCCAAGCGGCGCACTATCCAGTGCGCCACTGGGCCGGCCCGACATTTTCTGTTTTAGTTTGCTCTGAGGTATTTTTAACAATTTTTGCAAATGCTCCTCAACTCCTCTGGTTAGTTGGATATTTCTTCTTTACTGGCATTGATTGTGTGGCTGTTTCTCCCCAATCCCTGATTGTATTTATTGCTTTTATTTGTGACTTTATACTATCAAGCCCTTTCTCCATGCTGTGAACCTTGCTGTTTTCAATAATTATTATGAATAGCTTTCAGTAAGTTTGTTTTTTTTTTACAATTAATCTTATAGATTTCTTTATAATTTCTAGGTCAATATTCACATCTTTCTTTGTACTGAACAAAGGTGCTATCAGATTCAGTGAGTAAGTTTGAGTAAGAGATTTGTTTACTTGTATGGTTGGTAAGTGCTTGGGGTGGGTACAGGTTAAGCTAGGGCTAGGGCTCACAGACCCCTCAAGCCCATTGTACAGACTGGGTCACAAACCCTTCAGCTCCACGAGCTAGGTAATAGGAAAAGATCCTGGGAGCCGTGGGTAAAAAATTAATAGGCTTTATTCAGAGCTAGGAGCAGCCACCCTAGTAGCCTCCTGGTGCATCCCGAGAAGTAGGCAGATGATGGGTATCAGAGCTGTTAGTCCTTTATACTTAAGTCCATAACCCGGGACACCTGGGTCCCATATGCAATTAATTAGATAATAACCAAGGAACATCTGGGTGCACATGGATATTTACATCAAATGCTCAGCAAGACTGAACATCTGAGGGGCCCTGACCATTTTCCTATATTTTCCCAACAGTATATGACCTATTTCAACCATATTTCGTCTGTGTACACATAATTGATTATGTGCGAGTAAGTTCCTGTTTATCCACCAAGGCTTTGTTGAAATTAAATGAGATAATTGAATGAGAATGAGTTTTGCAGAGATATAAGATGGTGTCATCAATGTAGGAAGGGTAGTTTCACACATCAGGAGGTGATTCTCTGGCTTGCTACATCTCTTGTGCCAATTAAATAGTCTTATAATTTTTCTCCACTGGTAGTCATGAGTTTTCAGCAGAATCTTTAGAAACTAAAAGATTTTAAACAGAGAATGATTTTTTTTTAACTAAGATTTTGCTCAGTGATGAGACATTTGCAAAAGCACTGGATCGTATTTTAGATTTTCACTTTGCCTCTTGCCTTGGGCATGTCCTTCTGTGAACCTCATCTCATCCATAAGGCTTAGGGGCTTAAACTAGATTATCTACAAGGATGCTTTAAGAGAAGTAGTATTGTTTCAACCAAATTTCCAATTTGCTTCCTTGGATTTATATTGTGGAGCAAACTTGTAAAGGCATCAGTAAAAACGTCTATTCTAAAAGCGGAAAAGTAAGGATCTAGTAGTAAAATGTCTAGTTGGAGGCATGGAAAAGGGTAGATAGCTTTATTTAAAAAATCAAGAATCTGTGGGCCGAGCCCGTGGCGCACTCGGGAGAGTGCAGTGCTGGGAGCACAGCGACGCTCCCGTCGTGGGTTCGGATCCTATATAGGGATGACTTGTGCGCTCACAGTGCTCACTGGCTGAGTGCGGTGCGGCCGGTCTCAAAAAGGACAAAAAAAAAAAAAAAAAAAAA
>NW_007728430.1:133168-137757 GCF_000696425.1 Galeopterus variegatus | reverse complement strand
AAAAAAAAAAAAAAAAAAAAAAAAAAAAATCAAGAATCTGTTAAACCTGTTGTGTGCATTGGATAAAGTATAATAGCATACAAAAAACTAAGACATTGCAATTCTTTTTTTGTGGGTTTTGCTAGAATAAATAGTTGCCTGGGTAATGGAGTTTTTAATCGGTTTAGTAACTTATGCATACTGAAATCACTTATCTTGGCAATTGGCATCTTATTAGAATTCATAGCTACCCAGTAACAGGGACAGTACATGAAAAATTTTAAGTGATAGACATTTCAAAACAGCTGTTGAGAAGGAACTTCTTTTGGGGAAACTGCTTTACTTTATTGGAACAAATATGAGATTTCTGTGGTGTTTAAAATGGCATGGTGGTGGCTGTTTTGCTTTGTCTCATTTTGTAGGGAGAGTTGAACCCTCAGTTTTAGGCTTTTTGATGAATTATTAATAGGGGAACTGAGTGAGTAGATTTGGGACTGGTGGGTAGGTTCACGGTAGGAGAGAAGACTGACAAATCACATTATTTTGATAAACCTAAGAGATTATTTAGGAGGCAGTGTTTTAGAACTCTGAATGTAAGGAAGAAACAACCCTTTTGTCTTTGACAAAACACCTATGCTATTTTAAAATGGAACCTCTCACCAGAGGATGGAATTCTCTTATCTATGTACTGTATTCTAATTGTTTCTACTTTGTTACATGCTGCATAGCATACATGCATGCAGACACTTGGGTTTGATGGAGAAAAGTTTGATTGGATCAAAACGTCCTTTAGAAATATTTTATAAAAGATTCACGTTACATTTTGTATCCCAGGAGAAAAATACTGCTTAGATATTTTTGACTGAAGTGCAGTATGAAAGGAAAGGCGGAAACTTGTAAGAGCAAAGAGACCGCTACATGCAGAGTCAAGTAATATAGGAAGGATGTAATTCACCATATGACACAGATGAATACCCATCAGAGCCTACCTCAGTGGCTATCATTATTATAAGTTGGCTACATAATATGTTTTTTGAAATCTGTTGTATTTTGTTGATCTGATAGTACCATGCACTTCATTCTGAAAAAGAACCTAGGAAATAGAAATTTCTTTCCAGTTTTATGTCCACATAGTGGTTACTGTTCAGATACGAGGGTGCACAGTTAGAAGGAAAGTTAGAGTGTCTGAGGAACGAGGAATGGAGAGAGCAGCTGTACTGTTTCAGATTCTTAACTCTGCTGACAAATGGTAATTGCTCTTTCATGCCTCTCATTTTTATCTAACTCTCAAACAAAATAACAGCTATGAGAAACGTAAGAACTTGGACAAGGCAAGGGATGGAGTGCGATCCCTGTGAGATGTGTCATTGAACAGCAGCTTTGAGGGCTGGTTTACCTTTTTCTCTGTTCTCATATTCTTTCCACCCCACTTTTTTTTTTCCATGTATTGATGGTTTTGAGCAAGACTGAGACTTAACAACTGTTCTTTTTTAATCCTTTGCCCTTAAAGACAGGGTAGAATTTCTAGTTAGATACTTAAACAGCGAAATTGCATTATAATAATACATTTTTGGGTGCTTCGGAATTTATTATAAAAACGCTGCTATCCTTATTATAACAACAACTTTGTATGGGATAGGACCGTGATCCCTTGTGGTTGCTCATTTGCATGTGAAGTCAGTTTTCCCGAACTTTTAAAACAGAAGGTGCTGTTAAGGATAGCTTCTCAGACTTCGTGGCTCTAGAGCATCCTCTTCTGCTGTTTTGAAGTGTATAAAAATATGGACCTTACCTCTCAAATCTGACAACCCCCCTCTTTCCCCCAAATCTGGCCATTCTTTCTCCTCTGTATTTATTATCCCTGTTCTATTCAATTTGTATTCTACACCCACCAGTTTCTCTTCAGAGTGGGGTTTTGTCTGGCAAAGGAACTTTGGTTAGTTTTGAGAGTTCACAGGGCCCAGATATACTCAGCCACTCAGTCTCTGCAGCGAATTCCTTATAGATGGGCCTGCCGAACTTTCCATTGAGTAGCTGTTGTACATTCTGGGTGCTCAGACCCGTCAGAGGTGCCATCACTTCTCTCTGCTGCTGCTCATGGGTGCTGGTGCCTACCTTTCAGGTGATGATTTCTTCCTAGCTGCTCATATCTGGGACTTTGTTACTTAGGATTTTCCGGGTGTTTTCCATGCATTTTTGATTTGCTATCTTAGGTGCTCTGTGTGTTTTTTATGGTGGGATTTTGAAAAACTAAAAAACTGTGTACTACTCTTACTGTCTTCCCACAGTCCTCAAACTTGATTTTCTTTTTCAAACTTTCCCATTGGCCTCCCTGGGTTTTGTTTTGAATGTCTATTGTCTCTCAGCTAATATGTTCCCTTGCTAATATCCAGGCAGTGGGTATTGAGGGTTCCCTCTGTTCTCCTGGAGCCTGGGAACTGCTTTCCAGCAGGAGAGAGCAGCTGTTTCCTACACTAGACTAATCTCAGGCCATGGGTCCAAGGTTAGAGCTGAATTGTCTCTTGAACAATCCAGTGTGACTGGTGTCCTTATAAGACGAGAAGACACACACACATGAGAGAGAGAGAGAGAGAGAGAGAGAGAGAGAGAGAGAGAGAGAGAGAGGAATATGCCATGAGAAAATAGAGGCAGAGATTGGAGTGATATGTCTACAAGCCAAGGAATGCCAAGGATTGCTGGCAACCACCAGAAGCTTAGGAGAGAGTGATGGATCAGATTCTCCCTCAGAACTTCTGGAAGGAACCAACCCTGCCAACACCTGGATTTCAGAATTCTAGCCTCCAGAACTGTGAGAGAAGAAAACTTCTGTCATTATAAGCCACCTAGTTTGTGATACTCTGTTATGGCACTCTAGAAAGCTAACATGGATTTTGATGCCAGGAAGTGGGGTGCTGCTGTAACAAATAGATAAAAATATGGCAGTGGCTTTGGAATTGTGCAATAGGTAGAGGCTGGAAGAATTTTGAGGTGCATGCTGGAAGAAACCTAGATTGCCTTGAAGACACTTGTTAGAAATATGGACATTAAAGGCAATTTCAGAGGGCTGGCTGGTTAACTCACTTGGTTAGAGCCTGGTGTTAAAACTCCAAGGTCAAGGGTTCAGATCCCCATACTGGCCAGCCATCCCCACCCCACACCCCCCAAAAAGGCAATTCTGGGTAGGTCTCAGATGGAAATGGGGAACATGTTACTGGACACTGCAAGGAAAACAAGCCTTTTTAGAAATTGACAGAGATCTTGGCTGAATTATGTTCAACCATGCAGTGCTAGTGTGTGTGTGTATAAAGGGTTGTTGGCTGTTCTGTTTTGAGAATGAAATAGAGTTGTCATGTCAATCCCTATTGTTGGGAGGTTAATTAGCTCATCTTTATCATAATTTTTTGCTATTTTTTTCATATATAACAATTTTTTTTTCCTTTTTGTCTTTTTTTGTGACCGGCAACGGATCACAACCCTCAGTGTCGCGCCCGTACCGGACCGGGACCGGCAACGGGATCGCAACCCTTGGCGCTGTGCCCACACCTCGCTCAGCCAGTGAGCGGCCAGTCTGTATGTGGGATCCGAACCCTCGGCGGGAGCGCCGCCGCGCTCCCAAGCGGCGCACTGTAGCAGTGCACCACCGGGCTGGCCCCATATATAACAATTTTAATGCTGTTACTTGAGGTGAACTAGGAAGTGGTAAGAGAAAAATTCTGTACTCTGCTAGCTATGCTGGTAAACAGTTTGACAAGGAAAGCAGTTGTAATTATTGATTATGGTGACATTTTAAGATCTTCGTAGGGCTGGCTGGTTGCTCAGTTGGTTAGAGTGCAGTGTTGTTAACACCAAGATCAAGGGTTCAGATCCCTGGACTGTCCAGCTGTGGATTTAATGGGTGTGAATCTCATTTATCTCCTCAATTGAATGTAGGTTGCATTCCTTATGGTGATATGGTGCTTTCTTCAATAGAGTTTCAGAGTAGCCTTTTATTACCTGGAACATGGGTAAAAACATAATTTTACCTTTTTTTACTTTTGAGGAGCAAACTGATAGTTTGACTTACAGTCTCAAGATTGATCACATATGTACATGAATGTGTACAGATGTCAGGTTCCATGTTTTTTTCCCTAGCTCTCCTTCCTGGAGAGTGTTAGGTTGTTGTCAACTTTGAGTAGTCATCTATGGAGTAATTTTTCTCGTTTCCATTCTGCCAGTTAGGTGAAATCAAATTGACCCTTGCCTATTGGAAGAACTGTGAAACATTTAAGCTACGCTTTTCAGTTGGGAATCCCAATTTGTTTTAAGTGGATTTTTTGTGTGTGTTGTTGTGCAAGATAATAGCTCAGCAGCAGTTCGATCGCATGACAGATCTTTAGCTTGTTAATCTAATTGGGTTCCTCTTACTTAATTGTGACTACTATCAAGGTATGATATATTACAGTGAAAATTACCAGGCTAATTTTGTAATAATGTTAACATAAAGATGATACCTCTACATTTACAGTTGTTTTTTTTTTTTTTGTCTTTTGTCTTTTTCCGTGTCCGGCAACGGATCGCAACCCTCAGTGTTGCCCCCGTACCGGACCGGGGACCGGCAACGGGATCGCAAC
>NW_007728430.1:113615-132560 GCF_000696425.1 Galeopterus variegatus | reverse complement strand
TGAGCGGGAACTGGTCTGTATGTGGGATCCGAACCCTTGGGCGGGAGCGCCACCACGCTTCCCAAGCGGCGCACTATCCAGTGCGCCACCGGGCCGGCCCCTACATTTACAGTTTTAACATTGCTTTCATTGATACATAAGATGTTTTTGCCTCTCCATCTTGAGGCTTTGCATGTTTTAATTTTGTTCCAGATCTTTGCATAGTGAACCAAATATTAAATCTCTAGGAGTTTTAAAGGTACACCTTTCTCTAAGTTACATCAAATGTCTTCTAAACTTTATTACTTCTTAATACTCTTTTGTGATGGAAGCTAATGACAACTCTTCTGTGTATTTGGGTAAGGGTAATGAGATCCTTGTTCATGATTCCTCTAATTTGGGGATTAGTGAGTCATTCATCTGCAGGAGGCCCAGCCTATTATAAACATTTGGTAGATATTAAGTGATAGTGATTGCAGGGCTGTTAATTCTATCTAGGTCTCCTGCCTTCTATTATAGTGCTGTTTTCCTGCATTGATAGTTCCTCAGGTGCTTCAGATCATAATCCTTTTTCAATCAAGATAATTATTTTGCCCAGGTGTACATTTTTGTCATGTATTATAGCTATGTTCAGAGGTTTTGTATTAACTGGACTCTGTTTACTTAGTGGGCTAACAAAAGAATATTGGATTTTCATAGATTAAAAACCCTGGTAGTATTTTCAGCTCTAGTTCTATCCCCCAAATTCTTATCAGTTACAAAGCTATTTTCTTTAGAATGTTTCTGTATTTTATTTATATAGCAGAACTCATTTGATCACATACCTTTAATCTGCTAGCATCTTTTGGTTCTGAGAAACTTGCAGGAATGGCAGAAAATCTCTAGGTTTCAGGCAATCTTTGCAGTCCCTAGATTATAATGTAGATTGTCATCTTTTTGTTTTGACAGGAAGGCTTATGATATTTGAAGACTGAAAGTGATCTTGAAAGGCCAATTAGTCCATTATTTCATGAAGTACGAAACTTGATTTAAGTGAGCATTATTGACTAGTAGTGGTAAATTTGTTAGGTGAATGGTTGATGGGGAACTAGAAATTTACAGTGGACCAAAATAACACCACACAGATAATTTCCTAGATGAAGGGGAGAAGATACATATCTGTACAGTGAGTGGTTCACCCAAACCCTTTGGCCACTCTTAGTATCACTTATGTTGGCTCAGTCATTTATCTGTCATTTGATGCCATGTAACATAAGGTTCAGAGCACCATCTGTGATGTATTTTAACTAAAAATTATTTAACTTCACTCCATTGAGCATTTAGATTTTTTTAGATTAGTGTATAGGTGATATTGGAGATAAAAAAAATATATATAAATAGTATCATGAGGAAACAGCCAGACAGAAGATGAATTCTTCTGCACTCTCTTGGCCTGGCCTTGTCAATAAATCAATGTCGCAAAAATAGAGATTGTGCTAGATTAAAGAAGACTTAAGGGACAAACAGACACAATGCATGGTCCTGAACTGGATAGTGGCTTGGAAAACCAGCTGTAAAGGAAATTTGGGGGGTCAGTTAGGGAAATTTGGAAGTAGTCTGGGTCTTATACGGAATGAAATCTATTGAAATGGAGGTGAAGAATATTGATTTTTAAAAAATCTAGTTACCAAAAAAAAAAGTATATATAAATATTTGTCTATACAGTCATCCCTTGGTATCCATAGGGGATTGGTTCCAGGACCTCCATGTATACCAAAATCCGTGGGATATTCAGGTACTACAGTTGGTCCTACTGAACCCACGGATATGAAAAGTTGACCCTCTGTATATGTGGGTACCACACCCACGAATACTGTATTTTTGATCCATGGTTGCTTGGAAAAAAAAAAAAAATCCCTGTGTAAGTGGACTGGCACAGTTCAAACCTGTATTGTTTAGGGGATCAACGGTATATAGAAAAAGATCTGGAAGTACGTGCATTAAGCTGTTAGTGGTACTTAGTGTAATGTGATGTGGGGTTTTTATTTATTTTAGTTTTGCTTGTCTTTCCCTCCTAGTTTTCTGTAAAGTACATTGTCCTTTTTCTGTATTAATAAAAGCTTATTTTTTAAAAAAAAGTCCATACTGATCCAGCCTGTACAGATGGGTTGTTTTAATACATTTCACTAGTTTTTTTCCTAGATAAGGATTTTATAATCTTTGGGACACTTCTTTGAATTGTGTCTTTAGATTCTACATGCATTTCTCTTTTTTAAAATTTAATTTTATTATGGAAATTTTTAAACATCCAAAAGTACATAGAATAATACTTGTATAATGAATTTCCATTTACCTATCATCCAGCTTTAGCAATTATCAATTTTGTACAGTTTATTTCATTTCTACCTACTGTTATACCCACTATTCTGAAGCAAATCCTACTTGTCATGTCTTTTCATCATAAATAGTTCAATATTTATATGTAAAAGATAATGTTAAAAAAATCACAATACCAGTATCATTCTAAAACAAAATTAACAGTATTTCCTTAATATAATAAAATATACAGTCATTGTTCATATTTCCCCAATTGCCTCATAGTTGTAATTTTCTTTGGTTAGATCATCTGAATCATACAAATAAGTTCCCTACATTACAACTGGTTATGTATCCATTAAGCTGTTTTGACCTATAGGTTTCTCACTCCTCCTCTGCCATTTTTTTTCTTGCAATTTATTTGTTGGAGAAACTGGGCCCTTCATCTTCTAGAATTTCACACAATCTGCATTTTTCAGCATGCTCTCTTAACCTTTTAATGCTGGGGACTGGAAACTGTTCTCTAGAATGCATCTGAGCAGGGTCCCTGTTTAAAACTTGTAAAATATATTTATGGAGTGTGTTTGTAAAATCTGTAAATTGAAAGGGAGAGTTTATTTCTATCCTAAAGTCCTTTGAGTTTGAGACTCTTGCACTCATTTCTCCTACACAGATGAAACAACTATTGAAAAGATACAGAGATAGATTTTAGAGAGAGCAGTTACACAAATATTTAGGCAGGAACTTGCCAGATTTCCTTTTCTTAGCTTAGTCCATAAATTTGTTTTTTATTGTTATACCTGTGTACTATTTTTTTGTTTGTTTTATTTTACCATGAAGGCTACTGAGGTCAAGATTTCCACTGACCACTTATTGATTTGTCTGTAATGATTGCAGTTTGAAGATGACAGTGACGCAGAGACCTATGGAGAGGAGAATGATGAACAGGGAAATTATTCTAAAAGAAAGATCGTCTCTAACTGGGATCGATATCAAGATATTGAAAAAGAAGTCAATAATGAAAGTGGAGAATCACAGAGGGGGACAGATTTCAGTGTTCTCCTTAGCTCTGCAGGTATGAATTCCAGTTGCATGCATGCTGCTTAGTGCTATGAAAGTAGCATAGACATTTTTATTTATGATACTTTTTAAATTGCATTTTTATAACTAGCAATTCCTCTTTGTTCTTCGAATCTTCAATTCAAGTAAAGGACAATGTTTCTAATGTTCTAATGGTTTTTTTTTTTTTTTAGTTTTCTTTAAAATTTATTTTATTTTATTTTTTTTATTATTTTTATTTTGTCAATATACAATGTAGTTGATTATTATGTCCCATCACTGAAACCTCCCTCCCTCCTCCCTCTCCCCCCTCCCACCCAGGTGTGTCCCCTCCATTTTCTTATTGTAAGAACTTCAAAAAAAAATTGTGGTTGTTATATCTTCCTCTCCCTCCCCCACCCCCGGTTTCTTTTTGTTTTGTTGTTGTTGTTTGTTTGTTTTGTGTGTGTGTGTGTGTGTGTGTGTGTGTGTGTGTGTGTGTGTGTATGTATGTGTGTGAATTGATTCAATGTTCTAATGGTTTGCAAGGGAAAAAATGATGTGTCTTTGAGAGGAAGTCAGAGTTTCCATGTACTGAGGTAGAGTGATTAAGGTCTCTGAGATGGATAAAAGGCTTTACATGAGTGGAAAATGCTGAATTCCAAATTTGTTAGTCTGAGAAACAAGTGTTTCCTTTGATTTTAGAGGAATCAGTACTTACGTTTATATGAAGCTTTATAAAGTTTCTAGAATGTGTTCTTTTTTATCCTTTTTTTATAGCCAGGAATATGTACATTAGTAGATATGTGCATAGTAGAGCCATATGCCCCTGAACCCCAATTTTTTTTTTTTTTTTTTTGCTTTTGGATAGTCTTCTCTATCAAGGTGAAAAACCCATTCCTTCCATGACCAGCTGTTGTCTAAGATTGACTACACCTTGAATGATGTGAAACTGAAGGGCAGTAAAAGGAAATAATGGAGGAGGGAGGGCTGGGTGTACACATGGCTACTTCCTACTAGGGTGTGGCATAACAGTTTGAAGGGTAAATGAAGGTTAGATTAGTGGTTGCCAGGGATGGGGACAGGAGGGTGGGAGGTGGATGTCATTATAAAATGGCAACATGATGGATCTGTGTGGTGCTGATACTGTTCAGCATCTTGACTCTCATGGCAGATAGACAAACTTAAGCAAGTGATAAAATTGTAGAACTTAATATACCCACACATGCACACAGATGAGTGAATAAAACTGGGACAATTTGAATAAGATTGGTGGATTGTATCAATGTCAATATGTCACTATTCTGGTTGTGATATTATATCATAGTTTTACAAAAAGTTAACAATGGAAGAAACAGGGCAAAGTGTACAAGAGATCTCTCTGTATTATTCTGCACAATGGTATGAGAACCCACAATTACTTCAATAAAAATAAAAGATTTAAAGGATGAAGATGTGAGGAGCAGAGAACTAAAACAAAAACAATACTTCAGAGTTTGTTTTGAGTTCTCTCTTCCCCACAATTTTTATGTTGTTGAGTTCTGCCTTTCTTTTTTTTCATCTGCATATGTTTCTGAGTGCCTACTCCAGATTAAGAATCATAAAATGATTCTCTTCCAACTTAATAGAATAAGCCTTTCTTAGTAGAAAAGAAGTGGAGAAAGTATTAAAGCAAGATTCAGTCGTGTCATTATAATGATGCACACAGCATAACCCCGTTGGACATAGGTTTGCAGATGGCATTCAATGCATTGACTCTTCAAGGACTGATAACCCTACATAATTTTGCCGAATAAGTATTTTCTTCTTACCTGCATGTTGGCTAGTTATGGGTTTGTAAGCACTTTTCTTCAAGGTGGGAGAAAGGGAATGAAAGTAAAATGTGAGTTGGTTAGTTTCAATTCTTATCAGCTGTTCTGCTAAAAAATCTAGGAGGAGAAAATTGAAGTAATGTGATAAAATTAACTTGTGCACTGCATGTGGATTTAATTCAATCAATTGTGTAGTCAGTTACCAGGACAGTATTTGGCAATTGGAGATACTGCATAAGTGTTTCAAGGGAGTTAAAAATTCTAGTCTAACCCAGCAGGTGTGTTCAATGGCTTATGATTTTGGTTTTTTTTATTTTAGCATTTTATTTATAATTTAAAACTTGACATGGTTTCTTTTCTATGCATTTTTCTTGTAGTTTGTCTTTGCCTACTGATTTCTTATGGGGTTTATTAATCTGTGGTTTTTTGGGAGATCGCAACTGTTGTATCTTTGCTTACATTTCTTCCCTACTCTGCTGCTGAATTGTCAAGTTCTTCTCACTGTAGCATAAACCTGAAAAGAGGTGACATGCTTTCTTTATACATGTGGCAGTAGGACTATATTGGTTTACTATTGAGAGGTAGAGTTCATTCTCTGATCATAAAATATTGAGTATCCTTTAGATAGGCTGACCGTATTCCTTGGAATGATTTTGACTTTTAGTATACTGTCCTTGTTTGTATAAATAAATGCACAACCTTCCCAAAATATTGCTGGTTTCTTAGGTGTGCACATTATAAATTTTCTAGATATTGCCAAATTGCTCTCCAAAGTAGAGATGAGCTAGAGGTCCAATGTTCCCCATCTCTGCCAATACGTGGTACTTTTACACTTTTTAATTGCGACCAGTTGATTGAATGGTATCTAGGTGTGATTCGTTCAATAAACATTTAAGTGCCCACTGTTTCCAGGTACTGTTTTAGAGGCTGCAGATATGGCAGTGGGCAGAATAGAGAAAAACACCTGCCTCACGGAGTCGACATTCTAGAGGGTGGAGATAAACAATAAAGAAAAGGAAAGTATTAAGGTGTTAAATGGTAATTACTTAGGATAGAAATAAAGTGGGGAGGTGCTGTTCCAGTTTTAGAAAGAGTGGCCAGAGAAGGTCTTACTGAGAACATGACAGTTGGTCGAAGACCTAAGGAAGGTGAGGGAGCCCGCATTGAGGATACCTGCAGAAAGAGTGTTCCAGGCAAAGGAATAGCCAGTTCCACGGGTTTGAGATAGGAGCATGGGGAACAGCAGAACAGCAAGAAAGGCCGGCACAGCAGAAGCAGAATGAGCAGGCAGGCATGAACAGCATTACGTGGCCAGACCACGTGGAGACTTGTTGTAAAGATGTTGGCTTTTACTGAGATGAGAACTCAATGGAGGATTTTGAAGAGAAGAGTGATTTAGTCAACTCATGTTTCCACAGGATTGCTTGGCTGTTTTAGAATGAACTAAAGAAAGGCAATAGTTAGGAGGCTATTGCAATAATCCAGGCAAGCAACCATGGTGGCTGGGGCCAGGGTGATAGCAGTGGAGGTGGGGAAACATGGTTGGATTCTGGATCTGTGTTGAGGGAAGAGCAGAGAGGACCTGTGAATGTGGGTACGAGACAAAAAGATGTACAAGGATGATGTCAGGCTTTTGGCCTGAACAGTCAGAAGAAGGGAGTTTCCATTAACTGAGATGCTTAAGCTCCAGGAGGTGTTCAGATGCCAGTTAGACATCTATGTCAGAGTTGCTGTAGGAAATAGATGGCATGCTCGATATAATTAGAAGGAAGTTTTGACAAAGGAACCATTTAAAAAGGTCTGAGAAGGACAGAGGAAAAGCACAAAGATGGTGCAGTGTCAGGAGGGCAGGTAACAGTAGAGATATTACCACCCCTAGTTACTAGAACTTTGAAGGGGAGATTCATATAGAGTTTACCTTGAGAGGAAGACTTGCCTTTGGTCAAGGGACACAGCTAGTGAAGGTGACGCCACATGGAGAGTTAGAGGAATAAACATTCTGGCCATACTGTCTTTTTCTCCTCCAGTCTTCTGCCAGGACTTCCATGAGCATAACTTACTGGAAGCCAGAAAACAAGGGAAGCCTGTTGCTGTGATCCATATAGGGATCCTCCCAGAGCAGAACAGAGTGGACAAGGGTTGAGGGTCAATCTGGAGTGGCAAATGGAAGAGACTCAGGGCAACAGCCAACAGGAGATACTGAGCAGGCTGTTGGATAAGGGCATCTGGGGTACAGGTCTGGGCTGGCGATACGCAATCGGTTGATGCCAGCCTATAGATGATATTTAAAGTCCTGAGAATATATGAAGTGACTGTGGGACTTATTAGTTAGAAAAGTACTGAGCCCTGGGCCCTGGGCAGCACAGTGCCTAGGGATTATGGAAGTGAGAAGAATCCTGCAAAGGAGACTGAGCATGAGTGGTAGAAGGAAAAACCTGGAGAGTGTAGTACACTCAAGTTGTTTTGAGAAAGGAGGAGGGATGGATCAGTGTCAGATGCAGCTGATGACAACCAAAAACTGAACATTGAATTTAACAACATGAGATTACTGCTGATCTTCACAAGAGCAGTTTTGTTGGAGTGGTGGGATAAATTCTTTCTTGAATTTAAAAAGAATATGGGAGGACAAAAGAATATTTGAGACAGCAAGGATAAACAGCTCTTTTTTTTTTTTGGTGTGGCTGGCCAGTACAGGGATCAAACCCTGGACCTTGGTGTTCTCAGCACCATGCTCTAACTGAGCTAACCTGCTAGCTCCCATCAACTCTTAATTTTAAGTTTTCTTATAAAGCCAAGGAGAATAATAGGCTGGTGGGGAAGGTGTCACTTTTTGAAAGATAGGAGACATAACTATGTTTACTTATTGAAAGAAGGACAAAAATAATGTGGACAGGTTTGAAAATTTTTGAATCTATGTTCGTGGGACCGGCAACGGGATCGCAACCCTCGGCGTTGCTCCCGCCCCTTGCTTAGCCAGTGAGCGGGAACCGGTCTGTATGTGGGATCCGAACCCTCGGCGGGAGCGCCACCGCACTTCCCAAGCGGCGCACTAGCACAGTGCGCCACCAGGCTGGCCCGAAGATGTTCACTTCTGATTGCTTCTGTTTTCTTAGTGAAATAAGACAGCTGAGTGAGAGGGTTGGGGAGGAGGTATTGGAAGAGTGAGGACAGAGTGGAAGGTAAGAATAAGTGGGTACTTCAAAAAGTTGGTGGAAAAAATAGAATTGAAAGATAATACAAATCTTTCCATGAACTTTTTGAAGTACTTTCATAGTTGTCTAGGAAGTGGGAGAGTGAATGAAGTAGGAAAATATGGTATGGTTGCTGGGTGGCGATAGGAGCCCACTTAAGGCGGATGTTCATGAGTTTAAGGTGAGAGCAGGTGTATTTTCCCCCATTCGTATTCTGCCATATGGGTGCAGGCATAGAGGGATGGGAGAGTAGGATTTAATTATGGTTATTGTTTAGCCGAGCAAATGCAGTGAATTGAGAGTTGGAAAATAGGGTAATTAGAATGACTGACATTGAATTTAAGCTAAGAAGGGAAGTGAAGGCATGAGAAGAGGTGAGGGGCGGTAAAAAGGTAGTGGGATCAGTGGACTACAGATTCTTCTGGGCAGAACGATGTTTTGGGGCTTCCTTGAGGGTGTGTGAGTTGGAAAGGTAGGGGGTGGTGGCTGTAGCTTAGAATGCCTGATGGTGATGATTTGGTGGGGGAGGAGGAGATGATGGTGATGCTGGCTCTGGGGTGTTGTGAAGGACCACGTTGGACGTTTTAATTTGTATTACCTTAGCTTGAGATTGAACATCTTTGTATCTGCTGTTATTGCTTTCTTCTCTGTGAACTGTCTGCTCAAGTTCTTTGACCATTTGGCTAGTTTGTTTCTTACTGATTTATAGATTTTAAAAATATATTCTTGATAACTTATCTTTTGATGTTTATGTTTGCAAATATCTTCTAGTACGAAATTTACTTCTACTTTTACAGTGGTGTCTTTAGGTGAATAGTTTTAAATTATGATGTAATTGAGTTTATAAATTTTCTATCTTATAGTTTATACTGTGTTGTGCTTTGAGAAATCCATCTTTCCCACAAGGTTACAAAGATGTTCTCCTTATATTTTCTCTTAAAAGTTCAAATTTTGCTTTGTTTCCTCAAATGTGTTAAATTTTATTGGTTGCTACATTCTTTGACAACATTTTTAGATTTTTAATTTAGTAGTTACTTATATGTCAGTCTTCTAAAGAGTATGTAACCTGTTGAATTCCATTTCCTATTTTTATTAGTATATAATTTCCGTACTAATTGTCAAAGTCATTGAACCTAGAAACAGTTTATCAACCTTGGCGATTTTGATTTTTTTTTTTTTTTTTTGTCCTTTTTGAGACCAGCTGCACCGCGCTCAGCCAGTGAGTGCTGTGAGCGCACCAGTCATCCCTATATAGGATCCGAACCCGCGGCGGGAGCACCGCTGTGCTTCGGCGCCACACTCTCCCGAGTGCGTCACGGGCTCAGCCCGGCGATTTTGATTTTTGATATTGGACATTATGGTTTGGCCTGTGATGTGATAGCCTGTTTTTCAGCAGTGTGGTTTAGTGTGAGGAGCACAGGCCTCTAAGTCAAACAGGTCCGGGTTTGAATCCTATTCTATCATGTTTCTGTTTAACCTTAGGCAGTACTGTTTCTTTCTATAGAAAAAACAAGAATAAAAAGAAGTGACGGTGCTTGAATTGATGATGCCAGCATCTGATCTCAAATTTACCACTGATTTTAGTTCTGCTTGATATGTAAACATGGTACCTAGATTTAAAATGTACCTGAAATTTTTTGTTTATGGATGCTTAGTTATCTATATTCAGTAAAGTCAGTCTATTTTTTCCTTGTATGCTAGATGTAAATAGCAATGGTTGTCAACAGAATTTATATTTCTTCATTTTTCTGAGAAAATAAAAGTTCTTCTTGGTTATAATATCACTGATTGTTGAGTCTACTGAATATCAGTGTTGTTGTTCTGAGTCTCTAGGCATTTAAAAGTTGGTGGTCTTAGATTAAGTCATAAAAATACAGTTTTTCCCTTTCCCCTACTTGCAGCTGTTCCCACCCATAATCGTTCATCTGTTTTTCTCCCCCATCTCAGTGTCTGTCATGTGCCCTGAAGGATGGCCATTGTTGTCACTGCGAGTTGTAATGTAGATTTGGTTTCTCAGACAAGGGCTTTATGCTTTTGACTGTTGTTTATACATTATTTTTTCTCCCAAAATGAGCAGGGCTGTGCATACATCTCGGATCCAATTCTCAAATGCTCTTTTGAAGAAAGACCTTTTGCTAAGAGTACACCTAGCTTAATGTGTATTACCAAGTAGGATTTACATTGTAACTGAATTTTTGGAGACCAGTAATTAAAGAGTGAATTTCTGTCTCACACAGTCAGTGTGTGTATATGCATTGGTTTATTCATTCTAGAAGATAGTTTGCCATTTTCCAGTAAAGTCGAAGATCTAATACTTTCACCCATAGAGGATACTGTAGAGAACTTCTAGCACATGAGCACGAATGTCCATAGCTGAATTGTTCAGAGACCCTCAAACGGAAGAAACTCAAATATCCATTAACAGAGGAATGAATACATGAATAAGCAGGTGAATCTCACAAACATAATGTGGAATAAAAGAAACACCACACGTCCACAGAATGCCTCAATATGATTCTATTTATATAAACTTCAAACACAGGGAAAAAGTAAACTGTTATTTAGGGATATATATTTAAGTGGTAAAATGAAAATCAAGGAAATGAGGACTGGCTGGTAAGCTCAGCTGGTTTAAGCATTAGAGCGTGGTTAACACTAAGGTCCAGGGTTCAATCCCTGTACCAGCCAGCTGCCAAAAAAAAAAAAAGGATCAAGGAAATGATTACTACAAAAGTCAGGATCGTGGTCATCTCTAGTGGGGAGATAAAGGGTGTGATTAGGAAGGAGCATATGAGTATAGGAGGTAGCAGGAGGTGGCAGGGGTGGGTCCTTCTGTGATGTTGGCAATATTCTATTTCTTGGCCTGGATGATAGTTAATTTGTTTGTTTAATAACAATTTATTATTCATATGTATTATACACTTAAAAAATGTTATAGACCTATGTGTAAAAGGAATAAATCTTTAAAAGTGGATTTCTGATGATAGCATTTCAGTTACCACCATAGATGTGGGGACCATTTTTGGAGAGGCATTCTTTTCCAGCTCCCTTGAATTTCTGCCATGCAAGCTGCTGCTTGCTTTGTTTGAGTTTCTGCCATGGGCAGTGGCATCCTTATTTTTATTAGTGGAGGATATAGGAAGGGGGATGGTTTGTTCAAAGTCATACTTTTTCTGGTAGGATTGGGAGTCTTTAGTATCTCTTTTAGGACTCTTTCTGTAAGACTGAAACAGATAATTATGCCTTCAGCTTTTATTTTTGAACAGTATTCTTGCAGTTCTAAGTTATGTTTCAAGAGCTTTGAAAATGATACCCTACTCTCACTGACCTTTGGGCATTAAAAATTAGGTCTCCAAGCAGTTTCTTCTGCCCCTCACTTTTTTCCCCCAAATGGTGAAGCATTGAGTTCATGCCATATGCATTGTGTATTCCTTTCAAGCTATCACAGATAACCAGAGTTAGAAAAATGTTTACAGTGTGAGCAGAGTGCGCTGGAGTGATATTGAAGATAAACATGGGGAAAGCATCTTATGTGCTATTAGCTCTGTTTATTTATTTATTTTTTTTATTTTTATTTTTTGTCTTTTGTCTTTTTCCGTGTCCGGCAACGGATCGCAACCCTCAGTGTTGCCCCCGTACCGGACCGGGGACCGGCAACGGGATCGCAACCCTCGGTGTTGCTCCCGCGCCTCGCTCAGCCAGTGAGCGGGAACCGGTCTGTATGTGGGATCCAAACCCTCGGGCGGGAGCGCTGCCGTGCTTCCCAAGCGGCGCACTTATCCAGTGCGCCACCGGGCCGGCCCCAAGCTCTGTTTATTTTAAGTGAAACAAATAAAAAGGAAGTGATTAGACTACAGCTGGGTCAGTATAGTTGTCTATGCATATTTTCATTTAAAGCTATTATATATCTTCCTCAATGTAATTTTATGAAAAATTAATTTGGGGGGAATTTTAATTGTAGTGATATTTGATTTTTTTCTGCTGTCTGTATCCTTATGCCAGCAATTAGACTGAAAGGGAAAAGAAAGGATATCACTCTGGCAGCTTGTACTTTTTAATTAAATCTCAAACTTTTTCTCCCCATGAAGCAGTGGGACAGTTATATTTGCCCTCATTGATTCAGTTTATTTTTCCTCTTTTTATATGGTATGTAGTTTGTACTAATATAGTCTCATATTACAGAGGTAATTTAGTGGAAGAAACTTTCCTTTAATATTTGAGTCATCTGAAATAACAGAAGCAGAACTATACATGTGAAAAAAATGATCACTTGGATACCAAAAAACAAAACAAAACAAAAATCCTCAATAACAAAAATACTTGCTCTTATAGCTGGATATTGAAATGGGCCTAATTCTATTTTCTTTTTTTTTTTTTTTTTTTGTCTTTTTTCGTGACTGCAACGGATCGCAACCCTCAGTGTCGTGCCCGTACCGGACCAGGACCGGCAACGGGATCGCAACCCTCGGTGTTGCGTCTGTACCTCGCTCAGCCAGTGAGCGGGAACCGGTCTGTATGTGGGATCCGAACCCTTGGCGGGAGCGCCGCCGCACTCCCAAGTGGTGCACTGTAGCAGTGCGCCACCAGGCCGGCTCCTAATTCGATTTTCTTGTTTAAAACCTCCTATAGATGAGAGCAGCTACATACCTGGCATTTGTTTGCTACACTCCTGGTCTCCAGCACTGTTCCGTGTTTCCTGCTGTTTCGGTGCAGGTTCTTTGTCTCTTTTTACTGGTCCAGCTGCGTCGTTTTCATCACGTTCATTATCACTGTCAACTTTCATTTTCTTGCCCTGAGACTATGCGTTTTCTTTAGCAGATCCAGCCTGGGCAGCTTTATTTCTGTTTCCTTTTCGTTTAAATCTGTGACCTTTTGATTCCTGTTTGTTTAGCGATTATTGCTGATTCTCCATGAGTTTTTTTTTTTTTTTTTTTTTGCTTCTTTCTCTTCCTCTCCTTCTAGTACTTCCCATATCTGTTAATTGTAGGTTACACTATTGGCTTCTTTGGTTTTATTTAGTGCTTATTTAGCCTTTTCCTTAAATAAAATTATTCCCTCTTTTGCTCCTCTGATAAAGTCTATCCATTTTATTTCCTCATGGTTTCAGAAAAGGATGTGTGGATCTTTTCTACAGATCTGATCATCTAAGTCATCCAAGAATTTCAGCAAACATCCAATCTAGAGATTTCATTTCAGCATGTTCAGCACTTCTGTTTTTCTTGCTCTTGCTCAGCTCTTAATTTACATTTTATTTTGCTTTTTTTCTTCATTTTTTGCAAAGTAATCTTCCTTGAAAAGTATTAGAAGGTCTATGTCTGTACATCAGGGGTCAGGGCTGGGGGTCTCTGTAAACTTTTTAGCAGATTCAATACTATCAAACACTGCAAATATTGATCCCTTAAATGCTTTGTGTAATATTTTTCTTATTTAAATATTTTGTGGTTGACCTTTATCTTCTAATCTTTCTTTTATGTCACCAAGGATTGCATGAGTTGGGAAGCCTTTCATATAAATGGATCTGTTTTTACATCATTTTTTATATTCATCAGTTTTCAGAGAGACATTTTGTACTCATCAGAGAGAGGTTTGTTTGGAGATCTTCTGATTTTAAGTTTCTTTTTTCTTAATTTTAATTTTATTTTTTTTTGCAACTGGCTGGTACAGGGAGCTGAATGATCTTAGTTTTATCTTTATTTCCATGCATTTGCTTTGCTCGGTGCTTCTACTATTATATTAAAGTCTGTTGTTAGGTAGTTTAACATGTTGACTTTTATCATTGTCTCCAGAGGTACCTAGATTTCATCCAGTTTGTTCCTTCTAAAAATTTGTCTCATGGGAAATTAAAGTCATCAAAATAATACTTGATTTGATGATAGGTTTTGGTCTGCAGAGCAGTCGTTGTTTTCACCATCACCATTTTTGACTGTGGTGGTTATCTTTTTGGTCCCAGTCCCCCAGAACTGAGTCACAGGATCACTAGCAGTGACTGCAGTGTCTCAAATTCATTTTAAGATCTGAATGTTTGTTTATTTAGATTATTCTTACTGGAAATAGTGTAATGAGAGAAAACTAGTGAATCTTTCTTGGGTTTGACTTATATTCCAGATACTCTTCTGGTGGCCAAATGCCTCACTGGCTATATCATGAAATCTAGGTGCTATGTTCTAATAGAATCTATAGCACAGTCCTTTCAACTGCTGTTGTAAAACAAACAAACAAACAAACAAAACCCCCAAACAAAACCATTTTGGGGGGTTTTTGGAGGGGGAGCAAATAAGTGCTTATGATCAATGTCATATTTAAGTGGAAGTTGATAAGTTCTCTTTACTTTCTCTAGAAAGAGAGAATAAAAGTCTTCTTGGTAAAGTTTTTAATGAAGGTCAGTGTTAAACCTCTTCTAATACAAAAAGCATGAAACACATGAATTCAAAGGGTATGAAAAGGGCAACTATAACCTTAGGATTGTGACAGTAAAGTCATCTGTTTCAGTAAGCGTGACTGAAGTGTAGCATACATGTAGTTGTAGAATAGGAGGAGCACTTGATTGATGGGTGTCAAGTGATCTGTGTTTTTGTTCTGTTTGTCACTTATTGGCTACATGCCTTTAAGAGTGAAATGCTTGGAATCCCCCCCCCCCTTTTTTGTTAAAACTAAAACAACTGTGAGTTAAACATAACACCTGCCTTGCTTTAATCCAGGGTAGTTGTGAGGATCCTGTAGAATGATTTTAAAAATTATAAAATGCTATACAAAATTTAAGAATTATTTTATAGGCAAAGAAAAGCAAACTATTGGTATAGAATATACTGTGAGTCATATCTGAAATCAGGCCATTAACATGGGGTTGTTATTAAAATATCCAAGCATGATATTAACATATATAATAAGAACTTAGAACACAATGATCATTAACTCATTTTCTTTTATTTAGATTTTTTCATGGGATTTGTTGACCTGTGTTAATCTCTGCAATTACAGAGGACACAGAGAACTTGAAAGATGATTAAAAATTAGAAAAATAGGATCTATGATGAAAGGTTTATGATGCTAAGCAAAAGGAGTCTGAGATGTAATTTTATATTATGTCATATGTGTTCCAAGCTGTAAAGACAAAGGAAAAAAATCATTAGATTAGCTATGTGTGTGCATCTCATACATGAGTGTTATCTGGGTATCTGTGGGAGAATTGGGGGCTCATCCTGACTGGAAATCTTTCAAAATGGATTTGGCCTCATTTAACTGAGATGAATTCAACAATGGTTCTTCCTGATGCTTAGGGATAGGCAAGGTGATTTATAAAGGAGTTTTTCAGCCCTAAGGTTCTGTTCCCTTGGCATCTTTTAATTTTGTAATAGTTCTGTAGTGTTTTACCCAAGTGCATGAGCACATCCGGTGTTCTCAGAAGGGGTTAAAATAAATAGGCAAGGCATGTATGTGTAAATGGAGCCCTGTGGCCATTTGTGACCCTGTGACAGCACCAGACCTTAAGCTAACAAGCTGAAGGCAGTAAGTGCTGCCATTTCCTGAACACCTACCAAGCGCAGGTTCTATATAAGGTGTTATATAGACTCTTTTTCTGTTTCATTAAATCCTAACTTTAACCTATTTCATTATCTCTATTCTATGCATTTTGAAACTAAACCTTTGAAATAAAGTCAATTTGTACAAAATTCACATGTCTAGTAGGTAGCAGAATCAGGATTCAAATTTAAGTATGCCCAAGGCTGGAGAGCTGTGGCCAGGCCTCAGATGGCACTGCATGGAGGCTCCTACTTGGGTTTAGGGTTGAGCCTTTTAAGGAGGTCTCTGGTCCTCCCTGGGGCTGGCCTGTGGGGGTTGGTCAGTTGGCTGTCTTTCTTGATGCATTTCACCTCTTCGTCTAGGAAGTGTTTCTCCAGGAGGTAACAGAGACAGTGGTCTGTGTCGGCAGAATCCCTGGTGTGCAGAACCAACAGGAACTGGTTCTAGGTGTTCTCTGAGACCAGAGCAGTGTTTTAGACATCCAGGGTGTAACCCCACTCATCTTGGGTCAGTTTCTGCATGCAGTGCTGGTTTTGAATTTTCCAGATGTGCTTGGCACTCTTATCCTTATTTACCAACTCGTGGAAGATGTGGTCTCTGCCTTCTGGGGCCACACCATTGCAATTGAAATAGAAACTCAAAGAGAGAGCCAGATACATGTTGACTGGGCAGGTGACAGTGGCCTCGACTTCAGTGGAATAATTATTCTGGATCTGGGAGCTTATGGTTGGTTAGAGACAAGGAATTAACCACAAAGAACAGTTTAAGTTGGTCTGAGAAGAAGGGGATGGGCAAGGAGATGGTCCCAGAGGCTACAACTGGAGAGGAGGTTGGACAGTGATCATAGACTAGGGTGGGGGAAGCGCTGGGTCTGCAGGTCTGCTCCATTCAAACACTGTTGAAACCAGAGACTGCCAGCTTTTTTAGAAAACAAAAAGAATGGACCGCCACCTGGCAGTCTATTCTGTTTTTTTAAAAAGCCTAACTTGATAATAGTTTATCAAATGTACCTTTTCTAATTGAAAGGTGACATACTCAAAAGAATAAAACACATACAGGATACTGAATTGTACAATCTTGGTGTCATTGTTATACCTGAAGTGGAATGGAGAGAATACACCACATGATTTTAGTATTTGCCTTTAAAATTCTTTAGTTACAGTCTTCTGCCTTGTTTATAAAGAGTTTAATCTTTACAAAAATTTACAATGAAGTATGAAGTTATCATGAATAACTTTGAGTAATAGAAATTAATTTAATAGAATCTAAATGTTTTATGTTATCATGAATTTCTATTTCCATGGTGGGAATACTCTGAGTCAGGTCTGTCAGAGACACAATCAGGTACCTGGGCTTTCTGGCATTCTATTTAGAGAATGGCAGAAACTTTTAGTTTTAGAGAGGGAAGACGCTTTAGAAGTAATTCTTTCATTGAACATTTCTTGAGCTTCTATTACTGAACATTTCCTAGAAATTAAGAGAATGAAACTTAAAGAGACTAAGTGTGTACATGGTTGCAGAATTGGGAACAATAGTCTTTGGCTTCAAACTCAGTATTTGTAGCTTGTAGTCATTCATTTTGCAAACCCTTAAGGAACCAGGTGTACCATGTCTCTTGCCAGGTGCTGAGGGTACAGAAATGCCGACAACACACTCCCTGCCTTTAAAAATACTTTTGGGAGAGCTAATCTGCCATGGGCCCTGAGCATTCCTGCATGTTCTTGCTGGGTATGTCAAGAATTCAAGGCCCTGTCTGTTCTTTATGCAGGGCATTCCTCACAGTTATGTTTCCAGCAAGCAACCGTGAAGAAGGAGGTAACAGCTCCCCCAGGCAAAGATCAGGCTTGCTTCCACTTCCTCTAAGAGCTGTGAGTCCCCTAAGCTCAGTGTTCCTTTCCTGTAATATAGCCCACAGCATGTGTAGGTATCCACGATGGACTCTGAATTACCCCTCTGAGACTGAGGGGGCATGAGGAATTAATGAAAATGAACATGAAGTTTTACTGCTACTTTTGCCATGAATAATAAATCCTTTGTCTCTGACCCAGGCGTCTCATGTCTTCTGCCAGCTTTCATGAAACGGTAACAAGCTAACTTGCTAGCTTACAAATAAGGTAAAATCTGAGACCCTGCATAGTTCTTGGCAGATATCATTTGTGAGGTGATGTAGATGAGGAAACCAACAAATACAGTTTAATGTGGTAGGCACAGAGTGCTGTGGCACAGCCAAGGGAGGGCACCCAGTTCAGCTTGGTAAGGGTCAGTGAGGCTTTTCTGAGTCCACTGGTCTTGAACAAATAATAACTAGATTGTACATCTGTTGAGGGTGGATCTTTTCACCCTTGGTGTGTGGCACAGTATGTGGCACATGGTTCTTGACTATAAAGCTTGCTGAATGAATAAACTGTTATTGTGGCTATTGAGTGTGATTTACTGCATCAGAGATCCATATGTTTGCTACTAAAGTTTATCTTTTTGTTTGAGAAACCTGAAAGTCCAATTATTTATTTTTATTTTCTAATACTTTTTAGATTTTTCAGAAAAATTGCAAAGATGGTATAGACAGTTCTCATTTTCCCTTTACCCAGCTTCCCCTAATGTTAATGTTTTATATAACCACAGTACATTTATCAAAATTAAAAATTGACGTTGGTTATGCTACAGATTTTATTTAGAATTTCTCTGTTTTTTTCCCACTGATGTCCTTTTTCTCTTCCGACTTGGGATACTACATTGCATTTATTCATTGTGTCTCTTTAGTCTCCTCTAATTTGTGACAGTTTCTCAGTTTTTTCTGAACTTAATACTTTTGAAGAATTGTGGTTAGGTATATTGTCAAATGTCCCTCAATTTGGGTTCTTTTGATATTTTCTCCTGATTAGACTGAAGCTATGGATTTTTGGGGAGAATGCCATTGAGATGATGAACCTTTCTTGTTGGATCTTATCAGTGGACACATGACATCAACATGACTTATTACTGAAGTTGTTAACTTTTATCACTTGATTAAGATGGTATCTGTCAGGTTTCTCTCTTGTAAAGTTCCTGTTTTTCCCTTTCCATTCTTCGTTCACTAACAGTGAGTCACTAAGTCCTATCTACATTCAGGG
>NW_007728430.1:111881-112543 GCF_000696425.1 Galeopterus variegatus | reverse complement strand
TTTTTTTTTTTTATCTTTTAGCATTTGTTGGCTGCCAAGTAAGAAGACATATACCTATATATACATGATTAGCTATATTCCAAGTGATTTGTATATACGTGTCTAAGGCAGGCTTTTCTGAGCAAAGGATTTTAATGTTGTGCTTCTTGTGCAAGGGACACTTGGGGTGTCCATGTAATTAGGAGGTATAGTCTTCCAAAAACTACCCCAGTAGGAGTTGATGGGTAAGAAGTAGACATGTTTCAGTGATCCTGCAGCCATCCAGCACCCGCTGACCATTTGACTGATCTGTCTTCGTAGTTGGGATAATGCAGGGTAGCTATTGTTGCTTCAGAGGTGTTGCAGGCTAGTCCAGAGAGATAACCTGGTTAATGTGTTTTCAGATTCTTAAGGGGAAACGCATCGTGACGTTTTCATGTACAACATAACTATTCTTTACTGCTCTTCTTAGCAATCTTATAATCTAAACAGATTTTTGTTTAGATTTTTGAGTATTAGTGATAGAAAGTCAGAAGTAGTAGTATTTGGTGCAGTGCTAGATATGGGTAAAGATTTGTAGTATTTCTTTAAATTTGTAAAATCTTTTTAAAAATTATGATCATGTAGTTAATCAAACTGAATTTGACCATTGGGACTGAGATTTAGTTTCTTAACCATATGTC
>NW_007728430.1:108954-111246 GCF_000696425.1 Galeopterus variegatus | reverse complement strand
TGTAGTTAATCAAACTGAATTTGACCATTGGGACTGAGATTTAGTTTCTTAACCATATGTCTTTGCTTTGTTCCAGAATAGATTTTAGTAGTGAGTTATCATCAGAAATACTTACGTTTATTTTCTCCTGTGAAAGAGCACATCATTTCTAATTCTTGGAGCCATTATAGTAGGGTTTGGGTAGGGAGGGCATTGGGGTTGATGGGAGAGGAGGGGGTAATTTTATGGGAATTTGAAATTGAGAAGGCAACATTGTTGTAAAATGTATTGGGGCCAACCCCTTAAGTTGACTAACAACTACCTTAATTTGCGGAGAGAGGGCCAAAGAGATGTAGGTGTAAACAAATATGTTAAGGTAGCTCTTATTTATGTAGTACCTGGCTGGGTATTCAATATTTCACATATTTTTAATCTAAATTCAAGATAACTGTGTAAGGTTCATATTAGATCATTTTACAGGGGAGGTAAATTAAGTTAAAGGAAGTTACATAATTTGCCTAAGGTCACATTACTAGGTGTGATAGAATTGCAGTGTGAATTCCTTTTGGTCTGATTCCAAAACCCATTACTATTGCTTACATTGTTTTGTTGCCTTCCATGGTATGCATGCGGTTGTGTTCTCCACACTGCTCCCCTACCCCCAGCCCTTTCCTAGTATCTTTTTTTAAAAGCTTTTGGCTACTTTAAAAAAAATTGGTTATGTTGTTTAGTTTGGTGACTTTTGATCTGGTCATGACAATGCAAACAATACTCTTACTACTTGCTACTTTTTTTATTTAAACTGAAAAATTTGGAAAACAAAATACGGATTTATTTCAACTGACATGTATTATTATGACAGAGGTACTCAGGAGCTCTCACATGGAAATGAGTTTTTCTTGACTGCTGATAATTATTAACTAAGCAGGAAGATAATTACATGTTATAATCTGTGCATACTGAAAGTTAAATGAAATTCATCTGCTTCATATTTTTTGGGTAAGTTGATAAGACATCCCTATTCTTAATATTTTTCACATTACCCCTTGTGTTTCTTATTCAGATATCTTCTCCCCACAATTTTGAGAGAAAATTAAGAGAGATGGCTGCCAAGGTTTGCAGGAGTGTTGGAAGAAGTTATGATTGTAAATTCATGTGAGCATAAACTCAGTGTGACTTCAGTAGACCACAGCATTTTTCAACTTGATGATCCCTATTTTAATGTGGGAGAGTATTTACAAAGTGTTTCAGAATCACAGGTTAATCTTTGAGTTTTTACTGGAGGCTCTAGTGATATTTTTAGGGTAGGCTAGATTTAGCTACATGAAAGCTGTATTTTTTCCATAATTTTGAAGTCAGAATGGTATTGCAAGTTAGTAATTTTCAAACTCTTCTTGATGGTTTATTTGCATACGGTGTAAGTGGGATTTGGGAACTAGTTAAGGTACTTGCCTATACCTCTACTTAAAGCAGGAAGTAATTTTGTGCTCTCTGTATACAGATAATGGTAAGTTGGCCAAGTTGTAGGACGAGTTTATCTTCAGACCTTGCCTCTCCTTTCTCTGTCACTCCCTTTTCTTTCCTATTGAGGTACTCGACTACCTATTGTCATGCCCAAGGCTTTTCTGTATTCATTTATGCTTTGCCAGCTCTCAGTGCACCTCTCCTAGGAAGCCCATATGTGTGTGCTTAATGTTCGTAATTTGTGCTCATATCATATATGGCCCTCAGCACACAACTGGAGAAATCAGAGAGAGTGTTGTGTGGGAGGCAGTGCATTTGGAGTGTTCATATGTGGGACTATACTAGAACAGCCTTATATAAGTTAAGCAACAGGTAAAGTGAAGTCATTTTAGAGCAGGCTGTCTCAGTGAGATCTTGTCAAGTAAGACATTCCCAGTGCAATGATTCTTGAAAGGTGTGCTGCTAACAGAAAGGTATTATTAAATCCCATCTGTGTGGGAGTGTGTCAGCTATACGGTATAATTTCTAAATAAGAATCTGCTACTCCCGATACAACTTGAATAGAATGTATCTTCAGCTCTACATGTTTGATTTCCTTGCACTTCATCTCTGCTGTGCCTGGTTGCCATGAACCATATTAGTTTACTATGGGATCATTTTAAAAAATGGCACTGATTCAACCAGGATATCTTAAATCTTCTTCCCTGTTATCCTTATGTTTTTTTTCTTTAAAATTCAAAATCATAGTAAAAAAGTGAGATGATTTTTTTTGTTGTCATTTTAAAACCTAGAGAACAGAGAATTAAGAAGTATCAGTACATAATGAATTCATAGCTAGAGCAAGTTACT
>NW_007728430.1:82866-108386 GCF_000696425.1 Galeopterus variegatus | reverse complement strand
TAGAGAACAGAGAATTAAGAAGTATCAGTACATAATGAATTCATAGCTAGAGCAAGTTACTATTTATCTGAACCATTTCCTCTCTTACCAATCTTAAATCTCTTGGATTGCTCCTGTTATTTTTCTAACCAGAAGTTGATAAAAGAAAAACATACAGTCACGTATAAGTTGCTTTTTCTTGACCATTGCAGGTAACTATTACATCTCTGCATGTACCCTTTAAGATTCCCAAGGGTGCCAAATCAACTACTCTTAGTTGAGTGAAGTTGGTATGTTATGAACCATTGGTGTATTTTTCCTCATTCTTCTGGGGCATTATAGAATGTTCATCCTGAAAACAATCTTAGATACCATTTGGTCCAAATCTTTCATTTTTTAGATGGGGAAACTAAGGCTCATATAGGTTGGGGTTTAACTTAACGCCATAGGTATTTGGAGATGAATTGCTCAGATGATAGTGTTTTTATTAGTTCATAGACAGTGCTGCCTCTAAATCATAGCAATAGACACCCATTTGAATTCCAATTTTTATTTTGGAGAGGAGTTTAAGAGTTGACTTCTTTGTGGTTGTGTCCTTTGGGGTAAGCTATCAGCTTGGTATGCAGAGAAAGTAGAGGGTGATATGTATATGATGATTTTTTTTCAGAATTAAAATTCAGAATGTTCTTTCTTTTAATTTTTTATTTAAAATTTTTATTTCAACATGTATTTGTACATATTTGTGGGGTACAGTGTGTTTCAATACATGAATATACTGCACAATGATTTACTTCGGGTAGATAGCATAGCTTTGTATGCGTTAGTCCTCTACTTCCCCTACCCCCAGGTCAGAATATTAAGTACATAGACCTTCCTAAACAGGTCCATATAAAATGAAAAAGAAACCTGGAGTATTATATGAGCCAATAAGCCCCATCTGTTATCCATTTTTTGGTCTATCTTCTGCCACCCCTGCTCTTTATTCTTGCCTGGCATGAACATACATCTCTTTCCTCTATCCATTTTTCACATGTTGCTCCTATTAGACTTGAGAATTCAGAGTAAAAGTGAGTATTACTGTCTGTTTTCTATGTTTGTGATGTATATCCTTCTAATGTTTCTTAGGTATAGAAGCCATGGAAAAGGGAAAAAAACTAAAGCTGATTTTTTTTCTTAGACTCTTTATGGACCAATTTATACAGTTTAATTTTATTTTGATTTTTAGTTCCACTTTTAAAATGTGCTTCATTTTTTTTTAAGCCCTCATGAGAGACATCCAGTGTCTACAGTGGATTTGCCGTAGTCTAGCGCATGTTGAGAGGGTGCTCAGGAAATATTGATAATACATATATGCCATTTTGTTCAGAATGGCTAATCTGCATTAAGTCTCTGCCTACACAGAAATTTTCTTCTTTCTTTATCTCCTTGGATCCCTAAGTTTTTCTGGACCAGTTCATTTGTAGTTTTTTTTTTTTTTTTTTTTTGACCGGTAAGGGGACTGCAACCCTCGGCACGGTGTAGTCTACACCGCGCTCAGCCAGTGAGTGCACCGGCCATCCCTATATAGGATCCGAACCTGCGGCCTTGGCGCTACCAGCGCCGCACTCTCCCGAGTGAGCCACGGGGCCGGCCCCATTTGTAGTTTTTAATAGGAATAGTGAATTTTGAAATGGTCTTTCTAGTTTAAACCTATATGCTTTAACAGAGAGGACTAACTTGCTCCAAGATCATAGTTTTGGAAACTTACAGTATAAATAGGGAGTCTGTGATTCTCCATTTGTAGAAATAGTCAAAGAATTTCAAGGCTCAAACTTTCACAGACGTAGATATAGGGCTGTAATGAAAAGGAAAATAAGCACGGGCCCTTCTTTCAAAGTGTCCTTGAAGGGGAGGAAGCAAATGAATTGTGCTCAGTGAGGCCACTGGGCTCGGATACAACAGCCTGAATGGAAGTGGGCTGTCATGGCCTTCTAACAAGAGAAGGTGAATGTATAAAATTGGAATTTATTGTGATATGCAGGATTTTATGTGCTTGTGAATAAAGGTAAGGGAGAGTAGGAGGAGGTCCTGAGGAGGGGAAGATTTGTTTGAATCTGTCTCATCTTCCACATTTGTTGAAATACTAATCAGGTGATCTTTCTATTGGTGGCAATATATGGGAAACAGTATCTCTTAAGGTGAGAGTATAGGAGGTCATTCTCAATTGCTATCCTGAAGGCAAGCTTCCCTTTCTCATGTAAGAAGTCCAGCCTTCGAGTTCCCTTTAAATGTCCTTATTGTTGTGGTTTTTGTTTATTTTGTTTCTAAAGATGGTAGTGGGTGTATTTTCTGACTGTTGTTAGAGTGAGAAGATAGACACTTTCAACCTTCCTAGCTCCTTCGTACTAACTCAAGCCAAACATTCTTTTTTCTGCACAAGATATTAACCTTGTTATAACTAGTTCATGCTGTTGTGACCATGAGTTTAGGTGTCTCTTTTCTATACTAGAAATCACTGTTGGAAGTTGGTTCCTTCCCAATGGACCCTGTAATATTGACTATTTTACTTCTATCCAGGATGTCAGTACACTACAGGAGGCTGACTCCTTGGTGGGAGGAGAGGGTGCAGAAAAACAAAGTAATGTATGATTTTATGTCTAGGACATTTGTTTCAAAAGTTCAACTGGGCATCTGAGACAGGAGAGATAAAATAAACTTATAAAGCAAAAGAACAAAAAAACCCCCACACAACTTTGTCCCTGTCTTGGTGTTTACATTTATTTAAAACATGTGTAATGAAGACAGTTGTATAGTGATGGCTACAAAAGCTCCTACTCCTGATACTTAAACACCTATTAAGGTGTATAAATTATAACCAGCTCCTAATATACTTATAGAATAGACGTGTGTTGCCTACTGCAGTTTTTCTTCCCAGATCTATTTTTGGAGAAGCCATAAAAAAATCTGATGTAAGAATGGCAAAATTGATATTTGTTAAAGCTGGGTAGTAATTACATGAGTGTTGATTGTCTGAAATAATTTATAATAAGATACTTAAACAGAATCTCAAGAACATATTTTAAAATATTTTAAAACATTTTAGGGAAAAAAGAGACATTGTTCACTTAGGAAATTGACTTCAAAATAGGAATCATTTGAGATTTTTGGAATAATACTTATGAGAATTCCCTAGTGAATTGCACAATGCTGGAGCTGATCACTGAATAGAAATGAATAAATTATTATATAACAGGTATGTCACAATAACTGAAACATGGCTCTTTTTGGATAGAAGATCATATTTACTTTTTTATTAACTTGATTTTTTCTCATATATCCTACTAGATTTAATAGTTACATATGGGGGCTCAAGTTTAAATACTTGAGCTCTATCTCACTATCAAAGTCAAGTAAATTACAGGGCCCACAAACCTGGAATCAACTTAAAGACAATTAGAATGTTTGGCACAAAGTTATCAAGTGAAAAAATATTATAAAGGGGGCCTGTTGGCATTTTCAACAATTAAATTTTGTTGATTTCTCACACTGAATTCTGAGTCTTATTATGACAAATTCTGTCTCCTTTCTGTGCCTCACTTCTTGATTGCAAATGATATCATTTTCTGAGATTTTGTTAATTTTAGTTACTTCTGGCATATTCCAATCCAAAATATTTAGCCCTTTTTAAAAAAATCAACTTATAATTTATTTAAATCCTAGGTCTTTGTTGCATGATTATTGTTGAGGCAACAGAATAATTGAGTAGCATTCCGCATGTCTAAGCAGCACGGTTTTGTAACCTGAGTCCTCTTGGGCAAGAAAATACTATTGCTTGGCATACCTCATACTTGGAACTTTAGAGTATTTAGCAATGTCTATACAGAATTTCAAACATGTATTAAAATGGAGAAGAATACCTTTATGAATCCTCCAGCTGGCAGAACAATTACAACAATATACCTTAGGGGGTGTCGAAGAATTGTGGGGAGGGGAGCGCATAGAAGAGGTGGGGTGAAAAGGAGACCTGTGGACTCTAGCCTTTCTCTCTCAACCCAACATGGGCAGATCTGCTTGCATATGCTTTATATCTTAACATTTTATCTAAGATCTTGTTTGAAAGAACGCAACACTGCTAAAAAAAAAAAAGATGGGATGTCAAAGCTCAAAATCTTGAGTTGTGCACACCAACATTAAACCACACGTTTCTGTGAGGACTCATGAATGCATTTGTCCGCATACCCTGATGACACTGCAACTGGCTCCCCCCCAACACACATGTTGATGAATTCTAGAGCGAAGCACTCCTACTGCAACACTTTGCTTATCTTAACTTCCATTACAGAGGATGAAGTGCAGCATAGGCTTTTAGCCTTTGTCCCTGCTTTTAAAGATATCACCACTGTTAGTATAGACTTAACACATAAAACTTGAAGGTCTGATGATAATATGACTCTCAAACTTGGAAGGAGATTAGATTTAGATACCCTACGTAGGTTCATTCCTCACAGAGGGAGGGAGAGAGAGAATAGAATAAATGTAAGATTTTAAGTGTGTCACTTCCCCCACACTCATCTTTGAGTGGAAAGCTAATTGCAATATCTCTTCAATTTATTTTGCAAAATGCTTATCCAAATTCTCCTGTAATCACTTTTTGATAGCAAGACCAATTTAGATCCTTTTGGACTATTGATGAAGTTTTAGATCACAGTATGGTCTGATAATGTGACTTTCACATGTCAATAAAGCAAAAGTATAAGGGATAAATTTGATATCCTGTATTTACACACTTCATAATATCATATAGTATTCTTTACGGGTATGATCTCTTTATAGCTATTATTCCAGTATAACTGCTCCAGAAGGCTGGCACATTGAGACTTTTCTGTAGTTGACCTACTTGCCCATTGCCATTGAAGTGAAGCTGAGTTATATTTTAGGATCACTGTTCTTCTGCCTGTTTGAGATTGTACTTGAGAATGTATTAGGATACATTTTTACATTCATTTAACACATCTATTGATAAACAAGTCCTGAGCTTACCTTGGGAACAGACAAATAAATGAGATGTGGTGTTTATTCCTGGGTCCCTCACCCATGAGGAATGCAGGGTTTTGTAGGCAAGACAAGTATATAAATAGATTTTTAATGCAATCTAACTAGGTGTTATAAAAGAGGTATTATCAAAGTACTATGGAAATTTCTAGGCATAAAAAATTCTTCTGTAGGTATTACCACAAATTACTCAGAAATTAGTGCATGCAGAGGACTGTGTCCTTGCAGCATATGGGAAGGAAGATATGCTATCGATGAAAGATTAAATATTAGGGTAGTATTGTATTGTGTATGAAACCTGATTGATTTAGATTACGCATCAACCAGCATATGTAGATTATTGTATTGGGAAAATTCTATAAACAGTTAAAGATTTTTATTGGGATAACTGAACTAGAAATTTTCTGGCTTTTGCTACTCAAACAGAACATTATCAAGTGCTACATTTCTGTAGTAATAATCAGTAAACAGGAAGGCCCACATATTCTGTAGACAACAGTGTGACATAAAGAATGGTCCACAAAAGTGGTAATGTTCTCTGATTGGGCTGGATTCTGCAGTTATTTCAGTAATATTTACAACACCATGTGAAAAATGGGGGGTGTCAGGATCTTCAGACAACTGTTGAATAACATAGTGCTTGTAATTAACCAGTACACAGAAGTGGATAAATGCTTTAAGAATTCTCTAACACACCATTGTCTCAAGCAAACTGTGTAACTACAGATAACAAGACTCCAGCTTGCCTTGTAATTATATGTGGAGTTGTTACTGTTTTTTTACACAAGATCTCTATATAGGCTCTGAGTCTCGGAGGTTAAATCAGGAATAGCTGACATTTTAAATCAGGACCATTGCCACTAATCTAAGGATTAACTGCACATGTGTTCAGTGTGGAAGGTTCGGTTGGTCTGCTTTGTCCTTTAGCAGCTATAGTTGCAAACAAAGATTATAAAAAAAGGAGAGATGGCCTATATATGTGTATGTGTTTGTAAAAGGAATTCTCATTTTTCTTTCCTTCGCTGAGCCCTTACTCCAGACTTATTTTTATTATTTTTTGTAAATTTTTGTTGAAGACTTTCATAGAACACAGTAGTCTTAGTAATTCAAGATTTTTCTCTATTTCATGAATCCATGTTTTCTTAGAAGGGTGTTAACTAGCCCCTTCTCCACTCTTACGTCACAACACTAGTTTATATGTCACATGTTAATTAATCTATATCATGGAATCACTTTGTAATCTATATTTAGGAATCTCTTTCTCATTGAGAGACATTGTCTTTCTCATTATGGGTGTATTGATAACTTGTCTTAATTTCCGGAGTAGCATCAGTACTTCTGTTTGAACCAAGGTGAAATTTTGCACCTATTCCTCAGTTCTCTAGGTTCCTCTTTCATTACTGTCTGCTTGCCTACTGGTATTTTCTCCACTCCCATTTTATCATCATCTGTGAACTTAACTAACGTGATGTTTACTCCTTCTTTCAAATCATTAGTGAAATAAACTGTGAAGTGATACTTTTATCTTTAATAGTTAATGCTGAAAACGTGACAAATGAATAAAAGCATCTCTAACTCACTTCCTGTCAGGCATCTCTTTAGTGTCTTGGGGATATGACTTGAAATGATAGTGCTCACATCTCTTTTGCAGCTAGTTCACCCTGAAAGGATATAATCATCTGTTTGATATCAGAGTCACTTCCCCAGTCACAGATTATGATGTCACAAACCAAAGATTATTCTCTCTCAGCAGGAAAAAGCTGGAGAGGAGATGAATCTTCGTGATGAACTACATCCTTATTCAAATGTACTCACGTTATGAAGAAAACTTACCATAATAAAGGATAAATAGACTGGCTAATTGAAATACTGGCTAACTGAATTAAGCTTGGAACACTTTACCATTATGCTGGAATGGAAAAAATTCTTTCAAAAATTTAAAGTAAAAATTTGAAAGTTATAATAATGCAGATATAAGTAAATACACATTTAACTCATTTAAAAATATTAAATGTTTGCACATAAGAATGAATTTTAGGTATATTTCTAATTTTATATACAAAGTTATATTGCTTGTTATTTCAGATAAAATGATTTTTTAAAAAAATTGGTATGTCAAGAAAGACACTAAATGGATGTGCTTTATATTGACCTATGTACCCTTTTTTTATTTTCTCATGGTTTAAACAAAAAGCTTATAGCTTTTGGATGATTTTAAGTGACCAGAACCTAAGGATATAATACATATCATTGTAAGGTTAAGCCAAAATATTTGCTCCTATTTTCTCATGGTTTAAACAAAAAGCTTATAGCTTTTGGATGATTTTAAGTGACCAGAACCCAAGGATATAATACATATCATTGTAAGGTTAAGCCAAAATATTTGCTCTATTTCTATGAAAGAAACCAGTAATACACAAACATATTACTTTTACACTGTAGCACTTTTATATGTTATGTGCAAATAAAATATTCTAAATTACAGAAACAAGCATTGTTTACTTCCCAAGTATTCATTGAATACTTCCCAAGAATTTTCAAAATCGTTTCAACTGTTAAATCTATTAATACAAGGGGAAAAGACCTATAAATAAGCCAAATTTTCTAATGGTACTGGCATAAAAGGACAGAAGGGGGGGGGTAGTATCTGTTTGCCCATCCCTTGTCATTAGAAGGTAAGTTGTAGAAGCAAAGTCCCAAACTAGTGGGACAGGAGTCTCTGTTTACAATGAGTAAATAAAATCCAGAAGACTTCAGAATATTATTTTATGCCCCCTTTAATTCTATTTATTGGAAGCAAATTGAGCATAATATTGTAAATTTCATATTTTTGCCCAAGGTAATTAAAAAAGTTTTTAAATTATAATTTGAAATATTGATTAGTATTTAAAATATATACATATTTTTGAAGCATGCCAGTTTACAAAATATAATATTGTAACGAGGGGGAAACAGATGAAAAGAACCTTTAAGGGTTTTTAAAGAGGAACCCTTAAGGTAAGTCTCCATGTAGGTTAAAAAACAATACTTTTAGTTATGGCTGGTATACAAGTGGAATATTTTGGAATTTCTAAATATTAAACGTTTTTCTGTGAAACAAATTGGCATATTATACAAGCACTGCTTGCATTTAAATTGCTACTTTCCTTTGGTACTGGAAAATGACAGGTGAATTTCTGTAATGACTTCAGATGCAAAAGATCTATGATATTTAAAATTATTTATAGACTGTCTTGAAAAGAGTGAGGCGATCATGTAATTCACTCTCTTAAAATTTGAAGGAAAGAATTCAGTGAAACAGGAGAGTAGAATTTCAAATTTGACTTTTTAGACAAGTATTGAATAATTACTTCTGATAACTTTCCTTGTATTATCAGAAGATCTCTATAGTTAGATGTGGTTTACTTTTATTCTTTCCCTTATCTCCTCTCCTCTAAGATAATAGAAATATGACTATAGGTTATAGGGCTTCTTAGATAAGATTAAGCTTTGAACCTTAACTTTCTGATTGAACTTACATGAAAACTAATGTGATTGAATCTTTGCTAAAAATCTGTGTAGAAAATTGAAATATCATCAGGCAAAGAAAGTCTGACAATTCCTGTTGTTTTTACGTAATATAGTCTCATTATGAAGTGATGTCTTGGGAATTTTTAAAAGGCATTGTACCCATTACAAAATTCTTTGATGGCTTTGCTAGTTCTTTGCAGTTTACAGTTTGAACCATTGATCTGAGTTAAGGCTTTTGAGATTTTAAGGTACGAGATATCTTTTGGTTCTGTTGTTAAATCAGAAAAATGTCCTTATTTAGTTGTCATAAGAATATGCCTAGTATCTTTAGGGTAAATTAGCCCTATTCCCAATTCTACTAAAGTATTATTCCTTAGTTTACTAGAGATTGTTTTTCTTTAGTGTGAATGAGTGACATCACAGCTTTTTTTTTTTTTTTTGCTAACAGTGAAAATCAGTCATTGAGCTTTGTTCTTTTGCATTAATAGAAATATTAAAAATGCTTATTAATTTTTGTTCTTTTCACCAAATACCCTGGGAAACAAAGTTCATTTGAATATGTTTGGTAAATAGCATCTGTGAATGGCTCTTATGCACCACTCCGGACTCTCTTCACACATTTTTTTCAAGCTATTAAAAAAGACAACATTGGGATTTTTAAAAATGAAGACAAAGATAAGACAAATCCAGTGAAAAATGAATGGGATTTTTCTGAATGTTATGAGTGACTGGTTTATGCAGCATATGTAAAAACAAGTGTTTACCCCAGAAGGCTTAAATTTGCATAAAGCTTAAGGGAGGATGGGATGAATTTCAAATTTACTGGCTCATTCACAACATCAGCAGATTTAATTTTAGTAGCCAAGATATAAAATTAAATCTTACCTGGCAGTGGTTTGTTTGAAGCTCAGTAATTTGAACTCTGGCTGGAGATAGTAAGTTTCGATACCTGAAATGCCTTCTCTACTTTCCTTTCATGTTTTCTTTTACCAGCGTCTTATTTCTTGCAGTGTCTCTATATCTGTATTCCTGATAATCCTGCAGCATTAGTTAGGACAGCACGCGACAGATGAAGACTCCATTTGAATAGGATTATAGAAATAGAAGGGCAAATTTTGCCTTTATCTGATAACAACAGTTGATCTGACCAGACGATTTGAGTGTTCAGAACTTATTAAAAATTCATTGAATGTTTCAGCAGTGAGAAATCCTGGTTGTTTCTATGGATGTTTTACCCTCTGGAAAAGTTCTGCTTGTCTATATTTCAGAATTATACATGCTCCCAAATCAAGTTGCTTTAAAAAATTATCTGGGTGAGAAGCACGGATGTTCTCTTAGACTCTCTTGCTGTCCTTATCTGTTTTTTTCTTTACCAACTTTTCAGTCCATTAGCTTCCTTTCTGTAGAGGATGAAGAGATTTCTTCTATTCTTGTGCTTCTGTAACACATAGTCCTGGTGTGCTGTTTTTTGAATAGTGAGGGAAAAATTCAAAAGGATGTTTAGCTTTATCATATCTCCGGACAGTGAGCATACTAGGCGTGGATGAAGAGCTGATGTGAGCCATTCAAACCAGACAGCAAACTGATGGGATGACGCCTTCATACATAATAAACCCATTAATTACTTCTCCTGATGGACAGCATTATGCCCTGAAAGAAAAAAAGAAAGGAGCAGATGATCATATATCATACTCGTTTTGATAGGTGTTCTCTGAATAGCTTGTCATTGAGAAGTGAATCCAGGAAAAGCTGCAGCTTTGGAGTGTGATCAGGTAGAATGGGCAAGACTTATTTTGACAGACAGTTACGTGACGTATTTTGGGAGGGAAAAGAGAGCTTAGCACAGAGGTAGCTGGAATGAGGTTCCAAAATGCTTTTGAAAATATTCATTTTTCCCTGTTGGTCTTTTTGGCTGGAAGCTTTTTTTAAAGCTTTGCTATGCATTATTTGCAGACATTTTACAGAGTTGTTTTCTCATCATATAACTTTTCCTAATGAAGGAAAATAATTTTTAAAAAGTCTTTGAGTTAGAAAGAGTATATTATGAATTTTAAAAATTTGTGGCAGGGGAAAGACTACAATTTGTGAAAGGTTTTATATATCTTTTGGGCACATGGATTTTGTTGCTTTGGAATAAGGCATTATGAGTCATAATTTGGTATAAAATTCTTAAATTAGGTGAAGTTTTTTTTTTTTTTTTCTTTTTGTCTTTTTTACTGACCGGTAACGGGATCGCAACCCTCAGTGTCGCGCCCGTACCGGGGACGGCAACGGGATCGCAACCCTCGGTGTTGCGCCCGCACTGCGCTCAGCCAGTGAGCGGGAACCGGTCTCCACATGGGATCCGAACCCTCGGCGGGAGCGCCGCCGCACTCCCAAGCGGCGCACTCTCCAGTGCGCCACAGGGCCGGCCCAAATTAGGTGAAGTTCTAATTAGGTATATAAAAGAATAGATTTTAAAAATGTCAACTTCATAATTTTTATGCTTTGATTTTTAAATCTTGCAAAGAAATTTTTTTCCTACCTGTCAGTAGAGTCCTTTAGGAATGTGTCTAGACAATAGAATGTTTTTAAATGTTTTAAAAAATTATGAAAAATTTCAAACTTACATAAAACTCTGAAAAATAATACATGACCCTTATAAACCATTATGCAGATTCAGTAATTAAGATTTTTTTTCTCTTTGCTGAAATATTTTAAAGCAAATTTCATTTCAACTCTTCATACTTTAGTATGTATACTTTAAAAGTATGGACACCTTTTCACATGACCACTGTGCCATTATCATAGCTAACACAATTATTAATATTTCTTATCCAGTTCATTTCAAATTCCTCATGTCTTAGAAACTGTCTCTTTATGTAGGTTGTTTTGAATGAGAATCCAAAGTATACACATTGTTAGGCATTAACACTGACTTAGATAATCACATATGAGAAAGAAATAAATCGTAGTTTTATAGTAGTCTTCTACACATAGAACATAGCTCTAGAATATTTTCTTGAACTTTTCCCACTTAAAACACTGTATGATACCAAAAAGGATTGTAATTTTATATGGTAATAATTGGCCATTGGTTTGGTTCGTTGCTTTCTATAGGTTTTTCTTGACTTGTTCTAGACTATGTAAGATTCTGCCCCATGCTATTGAGGCTGTCTTTTGGGCTGGGCAAACTAAATCAAATACATTTTAGGGTCATTTCTACTTTATTGCTGCAAAACACTACCTTACTTGTTATCTTATCAAACACAATAGAACATTTCTATAATAAATACTTCATTTTAAGCTGTTGATTATTACGCCACTTCAACTTTTTTTTTTACTGATATTAGAGTAAAAATAGTTAATTGTACATATCTGTGAGGTACAGAGTTGAATATCAATGCCTGTGTGCAATATGTGATGCTCAAATCAGAATAATTAATATATTCAACATTATACAATGTAATCCGTTTTCGTGGTCCTTTACCAATTCCTCTGTTACCTGCCTCCCTCTCTCCCTTTCCCACCTCTGGTAACCTCAGTTCTGTTCATTTCAACATTTGAGTGTGATTTAGAGTTCTGTGAACATCTAAAATATGAGAAGTAAAAATCTATCAAATGGGGCCATTGTGTTTCAATGACTGTAATATTATTTAATTTTTTTCATTAATGACAAGGTATTTTCCTCTATAAATTTTTATTTTCTATAAGGTTTGAACTCCTAGCTCCTTTGTGATTAAACAGAGCATTTGGCTGTCCACTTAACTTTTCCAAGAATGCAATAAGTAACATGAGGTCCTGAAATAACTTGTGTGCTGCCTCTCTGCTGTTGAAATTCATTCTATTCAGATTCTTTCTCTCTTTCTCTATTCTCATCTTCCAAATTGACTAATGAATTAGAATGGGGAAGGTGATATATGAGGAAAATTAGAATGGGGAAGGTCAAATAAAAGAACATGGATGAAAATTATATTTTTCTGTGCCCACCTAGGCTCAGAGCCACTACTGAGGAACATGCTGCCATTTCTATGAAGGACTATTGAATGTGGCATAGATCATAGATACTGCTCTCCCAAGGTGCTCATAGATCAAGATACTGCATAGATCATATGTACTGCCCTCCCATGGTGCTCATAGGTCAAGGTACTGCATGGATCATAGGTACTGCATGGATCATAGGTACTGCCTTCTCATGGTGCTCATAGATCACGATACTGCATGGATCATAGGTACTGCCTTCTCATGGTGCTCATAGATCACGATACTACATAGATCATGGGTACTGCCCTCATAGATAAAGGTACTACTTACATCATAGGTACTACCCTGCCAAGGTGCTCATAGGTCATGGATACTGCCCAACCATGGTGCTCATAGATCAAGGTACTGCCTAGATGATAGGCTCTGACCTGCCAAGGTGCTTATAGATAAAGGTACTACATAGGTCATGGGTACTGCCCTCACTTGGTGCTCCTAGATCAAGGTACTGCATAGATCATAGGCAAATTTTTATGTTCTCAAATTATGACTTGTCTTTTAAATCTTGCTGAACAAAAGTGTATGAGTTTATTACCTACTCTTAGTTACTGAAAGGTCAGTAAATAGTTACTATGACCATTATATATAGATAAACTGAAAGGGAAAAAGTGAGCCAAAATGTTTCTATTCCCAAGTTGTCTCTAAGTTTTCTCCTCAATTATTTATAATGCAATGTCAGCATCAGGAGGGCACTTTGCAAGTTTGCAGTTCTACTGGAGAACTTTGTATGGTTGGTGAAAGTGGTTATATAGTGAACTAGAATAATAGATGGTGAGTGTATTTGGGGTGCAAATATTCAAATCATTTCCCAGTGGCTTGGCTGTAAACTGAATTAACAGAAAAACAGAGAATCAACTAGTGATCGATAGAGTTCCAAACCAAAAGTAGGTGTACCTTAGCCATTGGAAGAAGTACTTTTTCCACGACTTTGCTCTTGGTATCCCTAACATTATCTTGTTTATAGAAAGCTAGATTTATTTTTACTTTCTCTGGGATGGACTTTCTGCTTTGAAGCAAGGAGTTATCTATGTAAGTGATTTTGTTCAGAGATTTAATTGGTTGAGTAGCTAGTTGGGTGGATGGCTTGTTTTTTTTCTTCTAAATATGAGTAGTAGGAGGGAAAGTCTCAGGGAAATTGACTTTTATGTTCCTTTGGGTGCATATAATAAAGCACATTTTTCTTTTTTTTCTTTTGTTCAGGCTTCTGAATACTCATCTCCCATTTTGCAGCTCCTTTTGTTCTCATATTTTATCTGAACTCTCCCATTTCCACTATAAAGTTGGCCAAACTTCAGAAACTTCCTAGGCTTCATAGGTTTTTAAATAACTTTATGCATAATAAGATAAATGATTTTTTTCCTCCACAAAATTCTTTCTTGCTGGAACATTTGGTCCATACCTAGAAGTTTCTTACAGCTGTTTTTGCATCTTTGCAAAATTATAACTACTGCTTCTATAAAGAAAAAAGTAGGCCCCTGTTTATGTCCTTCAGTTTGTAGATGAGTAGGATTTGTGGTTACCGACTTCTTCTGTGGCAACTACTTATTTTTAGGACATTTCAAATATTCGTAATCTCAATTGAGTGTGTTTTTTCAGTTAATAAGCTAGGAGAAAATGTTGCATTTTAGGTGTGTTGCTGAGGGGGATACAAATTCGATTTTGTGTACAACAAAATTGATTATTGTGAAACTACTGCTTTCTTTATGTGTACTCGTATCATATTCACGTAAACCGATCACATTTTTATTTTCTTATTAAGACTTTTAAAAAATGTTTCATTTTTAAACTACTTTAGTTTATTCCGATATCATAGTTGATTTCTCTCACACACTCGTTTCACTGTCTCAGGTGCTTGGCCCTATCTGGACATCCTTCAGATTTTAAGACTTCTCCTAGCGAACTGCAGACAACCGCTAGAGGGCTCCAGACCACACTTTAGAAAGATTTGGTTTTATACCATACTCTAGTAAGTGGAATAGATATGTTCCAGGGGAAACTGGTTACTACTGTTTCTCATTAAACATTTATTAAGTGCTTGTTGTGTTCCAGGTCCTAGAACTATATGCTATGTCCTGGGAGTATATTTAAAAAAAAAAAAAAAAAAGATCTCTTCTCATAAGAACCCTGTAGTGTAGCCAGGGACACTAATGATTGGACACATGGTCTTAAGACAGCATGTAGACATACCCACATCACATACTTTTAGATCCTAATTACTTGGATCCTTCAGATTTCTGGATTTGTCAAATTTCCACTAATACTCTCTGTTGCTCTTCATCTATGGCAAGATGACTTCTACTTTCTTGATGAGCCCTGATACAGTGTCTTCATCACTCTGTCCAGGAGCCATTCTCTGGGGCAAATAGGATTACTTGGATGAATTCTGGTTTCTGTTTTCTGAGGCCTTTCTCAGCAGCTCTAGGACTCTAATCTTTTAAAAAAATTTTTAATTTAGTGTTTAGATAGAAAATTGTTTTCTCAACATAAAAAGAAGGAAAACATCACATTAAATTTGAAGTCAATTGATAAGGAACAAATTTAACACTCAAAGATTAATATCCTTAATGCAAAAAGAACTCTTAAAAATGAATTAGAAAAATCTAAGCAGAAATTTGGTGAAGGACATGAGCAGATAAGTCACTCACCCCAAAGAAATACACATGACTAATAAGAACATTCTAAGATATTGTCGAGGGGCAGGCGGAGGGGGGGCTTGGCTCCCATTTCGGGACCCCGGGCAGCTGGCTCTGTTGCTTGCCTGGCTGTGAGCAGGGGCAGGCTAGGCATCTAATCTTTAGGGAAGAACTTCATACAAAAGTCAGCCTATCCCTGTCCCAACAAACAAGGCAGGCCCCACAGAGATTTGGGAACTTCCATTTCTATTTTGCTTAAGACTAGAGAAATTTTTTAGAAAGGGTCTGTGTCCTATTCACATTTCTTGTCTGTTAGGGGTGTCTAGATAGAGAAATGTCCAATGGCGACAGGCTTATAGGTGAATTCTCAGTAACCTGTGATCAACACCTAGCACAGTACCTGCCATATGAGGGCAGGTGTTCAGTAGATGGCAGCAATTGTAGAACTGAATTTAATTTTACTGCTAGAAGGGACTTCAGAGATAACAGCCCAATCACCTATTTTACACAATAAATTTAGTGTTCTTTCTTTCTCATATAATCTGTATAACTGTTTGGTGTTATACTCTTTCTTTAGTGCCATCTATTTCTTTTTAGGAAGACCAGAATTTTGATTCAGTCATTGTTCTGCTTGATGATGATATTATCTTACAAGAATTTTCATGTGGATAAAAGTTTTGAACTAAATGGTCAGTTTTAAAAGAATTTAAGGGTAAAATTGGGAAAGCATTATATTTCAATATCAGTGATGATGTAGAAAGACTGGCAATTTGTCAGTCTTTTATCTGTAACAAGTGTTCCAGAGGAAATTCAGAAAATTATAGATTAGTGACTTTCTGGATGGTGGATCTGTTTGGTAAAGTGTAGATCATTGAAGGCAAATGGAAGTTAAGTAATTAGCCCAGGGGTTTACAGAGCTTGTTAAGTGGCAGAGAAAGGATCCAAACCTAAGCGTTTTGTGCTTGAAACCACTGTATCATGTTGTCTATGAAAGGATGTTAATTACAGCATTATTTATATTTGTGAACACTAGTATTAATAACCTCAACAAACACCAGTAGTGGCTCAGGTAAATAAATCCAATGAAATACGATACCCTTCCCCCCAAAAAGTGTAGAATCCTTGAATACTTAGGTGAACAGTTATTGAAGAAAAGGTAACTTGGTTTCAGAAATAACTATATGGATGAATAGAAATAAAAGGGTTATATTTTGGATTCAAAAAATATGTTGACACAGTTTATACCATAAAGTCTATTTTAAAACCCTTGATAAATAGCTAAACATGTAAATGGCCTTGGGGACCTTTAGGTGAATAGCCGTTTGTCTGAGCCAGCAAGAGAATCATGGGAATAGACATCAGTCCTTGGAATGGAGGAGCTTTGGGGATCCTCTAAGAGTTGGAGCAGTTTTCATTTAACACTTTCATAAGTTATTTGAAAGACAGAGGTGAGAGAAAAGCCCCCAAATTAGGTAGTAATTCAGAGAGCTGTTAGGGATAACTTCTTGGGTAGAACACTAAGTGAGAAATGGTAGATGCTTTTTAGTGTTTGCATGAATGAATGAAATGATCTCAATCATAATTATATTGTGATACACAGTAAGATAAGGGGGGAATTATAAAAAGGTTTTAAGCAGGGGAATGTCATGATTTGGTATGTTATTATTATTTTTTTTTTGGCAACTGGCCGGTACAGGGATCAAACTATGGACCTTGGTGTAAACAGCATCACACTCTAACCAACTGAGCTAACTGGCCAGTCCTAATATGTTTCTAAAGAATCTCTCTGAGTCCTATGTGATGTGTGAAGAAATTAAGAAATTAGTAGACCAATGAGGAGGTTACTGTGATGATCCAAGCAAAATATGATGATTCCTTAGAGTAAGGTAATAACAGTGGAAGAAGAAAGAAGTAGACAGATTACAGGAATACTTTGGAGGTATAAATGATAGAATTTGCCGATGAATTGGGTGTCTGAGTATGATGGGAAGGGAACTGTTGAGAACGACTGCCAGAAGTTAGCTTGAGTAACTGTGGATGGAGAAGCGATTTGCTGAAATTGGGGAAGCTAGATGAAGAGTAGGTTTGGGAAGGAGAAGATCAAGAGAAAGAACATTGAACAAGATGGACTGTGGATCTGGTCAATCTTACCTTCTCAAATATTTGAGGCATGTGCAGGAGTACTTTACAATCTTCATATATGAGAATCAGGGTACCTTGTATGTTATCTTTGTAAATAGATCTCTTTTCCCCATACCTTTGTTTTTAATGATGGTTTATAACCTTACTTTGCTTTTCTTGTCTCTGCCATTTACATATAACACATACCTATCATAACTTCTCTCCTAGCAAGTAGTCCAGGCAGGGGGGAAAGGAATTGATACATCAATCTCCCTGTATGGGGTATAGTTTTAAAAAGTCAGTCTAGGAATAAACATACTGTACTCTGTCCCCTCACCCCCACCCCACTCAAACTTGGTTGAGAAACATTTCTTTAAATTTTTTATGAATGATTTGTGACATGGCAAATTTCTTTAATTAAAAACTTTTTCTTGGTCACATTCATAAGTAGAGAGGACTCTCTGCAAATGGTCAGACACCTCATTTTCTAGATGAGAATACTGAGCATCTGAGAGGCTGAAAGGCAGGTCTTACTAGTTAATAGTAGATGTGTTAGAACAGTAGAACCCCAAGAATGGGAATCCTAGCTTCTCGGTTTGTCTCATAAGAGAAATTCTTATGTATAGAAGAGAAATGAAATACGTCTTACAAGAAATGTGATTGGTAAGGTAAAAATATTATATTATTTGTGTAGAGAGATTTTTTATTTATAACTCGATAGGATTGAAGCTTTAGTCTTCACTGAACAAATAGTTTAGCACCTAAAATGTCTGCATTGTTCTAGACCCTGGAGGTGTAAGGACGACTAAGGGATAGGCTCTGTTCCCACGTAGAGGGCATGGGGTGGGGGAGATGAGCATATAAAGGCATGGTGTTGTCCTTAGTGTGGTAGTTACTCAAGTAGCTGTAGAACGGAAGATAAAATGGGGCTCACACGAAGGAGGAAATAGCTAGTTTAATGTGGAGAGAGAGGTCAGGGGGGTATGGTGAATTGAGTCAGAGGTAAACACTGGTTAGGTGCTCTTTGAACTGCTCCAGGAGAGTCAATTTTATTTTTATTTTTTAAGAAGCTCATTTTTTTTTGTCCCAAAGGGTTAAAGAGAGGCTTGTTGTGGGCTAAGTGATGAATGTAGTTCTGAGATTATATAAACGTTTTTTTATCATTTCTAATGGAAGTGGCAACAAAATCTGACACACATGCGCGTGCACGCGCACACACACACACACACACACACACACACACACACACACACAGACTCTTTCTCACCCAAGTATCCTAGTTGCCATAACAACCTGATTGTGGTAGTGCATTTGCTACTATGGTTAAGGTTGTACCAGCAGTTCCATTATAAGCTGCAGTTTTCAGGATTTTAAAATTCAACGTCACATTCACAGACATGACATATAAAATTCCATCTATCTGTTGATTTGATTTTCCCTCGTAGTAATCCAAAAGTCATTATCTTCTCCCTCCCAAGCTGAAAAAGGTTCATATGTTTGGGGTATAGGATTCTGCATTTGTTAATTTGTGAATATTTTATTGCTGAAAGAAACCTCCATATCTGATCGAGGTCCCTTCTTTTATAATGAGGACTTTGAGGCTCTGAAGGGTTAGATGACTTGCTTACGGGCAAATCATTCAACAGGAATTTAGTAGTTACTACACTACAGCACAGATGTTGTTGGAGTTCAGCAGCATCTTCTGCTTAGTGATCTCTTTGATCTTTGGTTAAATCTCACAATGGCAAGCCTTTATTTTATTTGAATGTGTTGTGTGTCCCTTTGTGTATTTGATGTGTCTCCTTTCTTCTATAATAGCATTCTTTTGTCACACACACTGCATTGTAGTTGTTTATATGTCTGTCCAATCTCCACTAAACTGAGTTCCTCCAGGGCAGACACCATGCTTTTCTCATTAAAATTTCTCCAGCATTTGCTGAGAAAGACCAGCTCTGCCTCCTCTTGCTTCTTGCTCTGTTTCCAGTTTGCCCAGCTTGTGGCCTTTTATTGCATATTCCTAGGCTTGACCTGTTACTGGTTTGTTCTAGGTTAATTAACTCTGATGAGGAAAATAATCAAAATGAAGTGGGAAGCGGGTTTTCCAAAACTTAACTACCTTGGGATAAGTCTCATGAAGTCGAGGTTGACATCTTGTTCTTAAGATAAACAATGTATGCAGTTAGAACTGAAGGATGTTCACTCTCACCACTTCTATTCAACATAGTGCTGGAGGTACTAGCTAGAGCAATCAGGCAAGAGAAAGAAATAAAGGGCATCCAGATTGGAGAAGATGAAGTCAAACTTTCCCTATTTGCAGATGACATGATACTATATATAGAAAAACCTAAAGACTCTATCAAAAAACTCCTAGAGCTGGTTAATAACTTCAGTAACATTGCAGGATACAAAACAAATGCCCAGAAATCAGTAGCATTTATTTACTCAAATAATGAATTAACAGGAAGAGAAATAAAGTAAGCGCATTTACAATTGTCACCAAAAAAATACGATACCTAGGGATCAATTTAACCAAGGAGGTTAAAGACCTCTACAATGAGAATTACAAACCACTTCTGAAAGAAATTAAAGAAGACACAAAAAGATGGAAAGATATTCCATGCTCTTGGATTGGAAGAATTAACATTGTGAAAATGTCTATATTACCCAAAGCAATCTACAGATTCAATTCAATCCCCATCAAAATACCAATGACATTCTTCACAGAAATGATTTATTGATTAATGTATAACCTGCTGGTTTTGAAAAAGTCATTTAGATAATGTCAAGAATAGCTGAAGCATGAAGCTCTGCTTCAGGTTGCATCGTAGACACCTCTGGCTCCCGGTGTTGTAATCGGTAACCCATGGTTGTGATTCTTGTGTTCCGTGAGAAAAGGACAACTGTACTTGGAGCTTTCCAACTCCCTTTTGAAACTCCTCTATAAAATGCCTCTGCTTGTAGCTGACTTCAGAGCACTTCCCAACTCTGTTGGTTAGTGTTTCCTGGGTTGATCCTCACATTTGGCTCCCAATAAATTTCTGTAAAATTTTTTTTTTTGCTCCATAGCCTTAATTTCAGTTGACAGTGCTTAGCACTTACTTTCAAATCAGAGCATGAGAAGGGAGAGAGGAGACTGAGGGGAAAGGAGGGCATTGTAGGCAGAGGGAGAAAAGCCTGGGGACTTGGAGCTTGCTGTTTTGAGGGCTGTTGGTGAGAGGGAAATGAGAGGCATTAACAGGCCTGAAGATAGACTTGTATTAGACTTCCTGCCAAGGAATTTGAACTTCATCTAGTAGGTAATAGGGACCTATTGAAGGCTCATACGCAGGGGAGTTGTGTGAGGAGATTACCTAGAACTACTAGACATTCAGGTCCTTGAAGATTGAAATTTGCATGAAAAAAAATACAGCATAGATAGACATTCTATCTAGTAGGAAAACATAAGCTCAGAGAAGGGAACAATTTACTCTGCCTAGGGTCTAGTGATAGGGAACTTTTTCAAGAGAAGAGCTGTTTCAGATGGATTTTAAAGAGTAGCTGGTATTATACCAGGCAGGGAAGTGGCGGAGATAGCATTTTAGACATGAGAAGCAGCTTGAATGAAGGATTGGATGCAGGAACATGCTTGTCGTATTAGGGAAATCTTAACCCTGCTGGTGTTGGCAGTGTAATGTCTGAAGGGACCAGTGGCTTGAGAGGAGACCTGATGTGATGGGCTGAGACCAGGGCACCAAAGGTTTTTGGTGCCTCATTAAGGAGTGAAGACTTCATAACTCTAGAGAGAAGGGAGCCATGAGCTTTAAAAAAGCAGCAGAAAGACCTTGAGCAGTCCTGCAACATAGAGAAATAGCTCTGGCGACTTTGAGAATAAATCCGAGAGGGAGAGATGAATGCTGTTTATTAGACCAGGTAAAAATTGAAAGTGTCTGTTGAACTAGGGTAGTTGAATGAGAAAGATTAGAAATGGAGGGTAAGGACTGAAGAGGAAGGACATTTCAGAGGTAAAGTTGCCAGATGTGGTGGTTGACTGTATAGAGCAAAGGAGGAGAAGGAGTGGAAGAGGGAATTTTCTTATTCAAGCTTCCAAATGGATTATTTTGCCATTTATAAAGGCGAAGAAAACAGGAGGAAAAGATTTGGCTTAAAGATAATATTTTAAAAAATATTTCCAGGCCGGCCCGTGGCTCATTCGGGAGAGTGCGGCGCTCGGAGTGCAGTGCTCCCGCCGTGGGTTCGGATCCTATATAGTGATGGCCAATGCGCTCATTGGCTGAGCGTGGTGCGGGCGACACCAAGCCAAGGGTTGTGATCCCCTTACCGGTCACAAAAAAAATATTTCCAAATTTGAAAAATTCAGGTATAATTTACATATAAATGTTCAGATCTTAAGCAAGCAGTTTGACAAGCTCTGATGATTTGTTTACATCTGTGTAACCATCCAGCAAGTTATCAAATAGTGATTCTCAGTCTTCAGCGTGCATCAGAAATACGGGAATGGCTGATAAACCATAGATTGCTGCATCCACCACCAGAGTTTCAGATTCAGTAGAATTTACATTTCCAACAATTCCCAGTTGCTGCTGGTTCCTAGTTCAGGGACCACACTTTGAAAACTGCTGATATAACATATTACTGTCACTCCAGAAAAGGGTCCCCACCCCAGCAAACATGATTCTGATTTCTGTCACCATGATCAGCTCGCCTGTTTCAGGACTGCATACAAATGGAATTATACAGTATTTATTCTTTTATGTCTGGCCTTTTTCATACAATATAATGATTTTGAGATTCACTTTGTTTTATTGCTAACAAGTATCCTATCATGAAAATAGCACAATTTGGTTTTCAGTTCTCCTGTGGACAGAGATTTGCTTCAATTCCAATCTGGGGTAATTATAAAGAAAGCCTCTGTGGACATTTATGTGTAAGTCTTTTTGTGGCTATATGTTTTCATGTCTCTTGGGTAAACACCTAGGAGTAGAATTGCAGGGTCATAGGGTAGATTTATGCTTAATTTATAAGAAACTGTCAAATTATTTTCCATAGTGGTTGTAATGTAACTAGTTGAATTGTGATTAAATTTTCATTGACTCCTGTGAGGTTCCTATATACTGACTATGCTAAAGGACTTTTGTTAAATAAGAAAGGTATATGGTAGACAGGAAACTTGGCAAAATTACTCTTTTGGGATATATATATGACTATTCAACAGTATGCAATTCTTTTCCAAATCCAAAGAGAATTGAAATCTGTGCTTGGGCTTAAAAAAACATAGTTCAGTATTCATTTAAAGAACATTTATTAAGCACTTACTGTGTGCTAGCCACATAAGTGTACATGGGTCCCAATATTGCTCCTGAGGAGCTCACAGGTAAAATAAATTCTTGTACTTTAAGAAGGTGCTTAAGGTAATGCCTTAAATCTAAACTACTCTTAATCCTAGTTTACCTGAATGCCATTTTCTCAGAAATTCTAAGCATCAGAGAATCAGGATATAAGAAAACCCAAAAAACTCCAGAGTATTTCCGATCATTGGGGAAAAAGATGAATTTATCGGCAAAATTGTGTTGGTCCAAGTGAAGTTGCTATATGGGGGAAAAAAAGTGGGATTTAAACCTTATACCATGAAACAGAAGAAAGTCTACATGTGCCAAAAAATTTGAAACAAATAAAAAACCCATGCAAGTATTAGAGCAAATCATGGACAAACTCTTCTAATATCAGAATGTGGAAGGTACTTTTAAATATGACACCAAATCCAGAAACCATAAAAGACTGTTAAATTTGTTTAAAAAAAAAAAGAGGGCCGAGCCCGTGGCGCACTGGGGAGAGTGCAGTGCTGGGAGCGCCCGCCGCGGGTTTGGATCCTATATAGGGATGGCTGGTGCGCTCACTGGCTGAGCGCAGTGCAGCTGGTCACAAAAAAAAAAAAAAGAGAGACAAAAAAAAATTAAAAAAAAAAAAGTTTCTGCATGGCCAAACCCACCATTACTACCAAGAGACAAATGATGATGTTTGTGGGGGTGGGGTAGGATTATAACTCATATTACAGGGAACCAATTTCCAATGTATATAATGAGTTTCAACAACCTTATTAAAAATGGGTGAAGGCTATGTGCAGAATGTTCACAGAAAATGAAATGCAAATGGCTCTTAAACATGCAAAAAGATGCTCAACCCACTCATGGTAAGAGAAATGCAGATTAATTAAACTGAAATACATATTTTCATCTATCAGACTGACAGATCAAAAGTTTGATGAGACAATGTGTCAGCAAGGGTGAGGATGCATGGTGTTGGAGAAGAAGGCAGTTCAGGTTGAGGAACTAGCAGGAGTGGAGAAACAGAGGCTGAAAAGTAGAGCCAGCAAGTTAGAACAGGGCAGGTAAGCTCAAGTTGGCAAATGTGTTGACAATAGCAAGGAGCAGCAGCTGGCAAACTAGTGTGGGGGGAGAAGCAGGGAAACTGGACACATCAGAAGCAATAGCCCAAAATGCCAGTCCCCGTGGAGGCAGACAGCCCCACAGATGTTAGTAGCTCAAGGGGTCACCTTATAATGCTTGATCAGATCCCCACAAAGTGACATTATTTCCAGCATTTTCTATTTAAGAAAACATTAAAGTGGAATTTTAAATTAAATGAAAATTTAGCACTCTTAAAAAATTATTAAGATATATTCTTCAGTTATCGCAAACTTAATTTTTGGAGAATATTTTATATTTGAAAATGCTGAATAAATGAAATACATCTCTACTGGTTTAGTTGCTTATTGCCATTTTTAGCTTCTCTTACAGTGAGTTATATTACATCACTGAATGTTTAGGACAAAAGTGGCCAGCCTCCCCTCTGTCTCCTTTTGGTTGTAAAGGAACAGGTGGCCTAATTTACTGACTAAGAGAGAGATGAACGACTGGTGTTTGATTTTGGAAGAGCAAGTAATATGTGTAATTTAACATAATGGTGCTTTTATTTTTAATCCCCCCCCCCCATTTCTTATCCTTCTTTTATTACTTCTGCTTTATTATTCATTTTACTTTTAGATTCTAAAATTCATAACAATCTTTCAAATGAAGTTACTATCATCTTTCCTGACTGGTGTAGTATTGGAGGCAAAAGGTTAGATCAGATAACTGCTTGAGATACCTTTTTGACTAGGATGTTATCATTCTCTGCAGTACACTATGGTTTTAAGCATTGTACACTGTGGATTATGTCTTCAGATTTATGAGTATTAGGGGCAAATAGGCCACCAAATGTTTAATAAGATTCTTGTCTGCTTATATTCCTAACAAAGAATGTAATTATATGCTCAAATCAAAAAGTTAACTTGATTTACATTTTCCTTCTCACTTAGAATTTTCTTGTTACCTAGATTTTTTTTTAAGAATATTAATTCTATGCCTAAGTAAATGCATATTTCTGTAGTCTCTTTGAGTCACTAAGGTGAAAGTTTAAGCAAGAAGGTATACCTAATAGAGTACTTTGAGTACTGAACAGCATAGATCCTATAGTATTATCCAATAGGTAAAGCTACAGATGTATTTTAAAGAAGAAGAAAAAGAAGTCAATACTGTGATGTCTGTTATTCTCTATGGTATCTCAAAAGCAAGCTGATCATTTTGTATTGAGTTCTTGTACAGGTAGTTACTGTCNTAACTTGATTTACATTTTCCTTCTCACTTAGAATTTTCTTGTTACCTAGATTTTTTTTTAAAGAAAATTAATTCTATGCCTAAGTAAATGCATATTTCTGTAGTCTCTTTGAGTCACTAAGGTGAAAGTTTAAGCAAGAAGGTATACCTAGTAGAGTACTTTGAGTACTGAACAGCATAGATCCTATAGTACTATCTGATAGGTAAAGCTACAGATGTATTTTAAAGAAGAAGAAAAAGAAGTCAATACTGTGATGTCTGTTATTCTCAATGGTATCTCAAAAGCAAGCTGATCATTTTGTATTGAGTTCTTGTACAGGTAGTTACTGTCCAGGATGTCGTGTACTCACTCCAGTGCAAAGCTATAGAAAGGTAACTATCTGGTACTTTTCAGTGGCCCTTTCAGGGACTTCGTTAGGTAGAAAATTTAATGAATGAGAAAATGTTGGTTCCAATGACTCAGGTATCATTTATCTCATTGAAGAAGAGTTGAGTTTGTGGGACTAGGAGCAGATGGAAAAATCTTATTTTCTAATACTAATACTGGGATACTTGAGGATCTGTGTGTGACCTT
>NW_007728430.1:62413-82827 GCF_000696425.1 Galeopterus variegatus | reverse complement strand
GTATACTGCTGTCTTCTCTAGTGCATTGCCTCTTCCAACTCCTTCTATCTGTACACCTGAAGCCCACAGTGAATTCTTTTCTTTATTGATGTGGAAAACAGATGGACCAATTTTGCTAATTGAAGATAATATTACCCCCACCCGTGTTTGTGAGTTGTTGTTATCTATATGGCCACATGACTCAGGTATCATTTATCTCATTGAAGAAGAGTTGAGTTTGTGGGACTAGGAGCAGATGGAAAAATCTTATTTTCTAATACTAATACTGGGATACTTGAGGATCTGTGTGTGACCTTAAAGGATTTTGTTTTTGTTTTTTTCTTTAGCCACTTGTGGACAAGGGTAATGTCAAACTTGATGTTTTTGTGTATCTGTAGGTGTCTTCCTATAGTCCCTTCCTATAGTCACTCAAATATAGTCATTGATTGATTGACAAATTCTTGTCTACATTGTTTTCCTCAGTTGGACCATTTCATTTCTTTTCAGTTCAACCATCTCAGAAAATTAGGTAAAATTGTATGTTATATAAAAGCCTAGTATCTGTTTAATTTCTATTTTTCCACTTTTGCTGTTTTGAGAGCCATTTTTTAAAAAGCTAATTTAATACTCTTTCATTATTTATGCAATTTCTTATCTTTTCAGAGATTTACTGTAATTTTTTGCCATAGAGTGTGTTGGTGTCTGACTCAAAAAGAGAAGAAATACTGAAATTGCAGTGCATGAGCCTTAATTTCTCATTTTCCTCAAACCAATAAATACTGCAGGCATTACCAATTATGGATAAACATGTGTCTAGATAAGATAGGACACATTTAGGAGTCATCTCCTAATAGTTCAGGGAATCGGTTACAAGGTATACTGCTGTCTTCTCTAGTGCATTGCCTCTTCCAACTCCTTCTATCTGTACACCTGAAGCCCACAGTGAATTCTTTTCTTTATTGATGTGGAAAACAGATGGACCAATTTTGCTAATTGAAGATAATATTACCCCCACCCGTGTTTGTGAGTTGTTGTTATCTATATGGCCACCTTGGTAGGGACTTATTTCCAAAGCTAGGCCAGACAGAATTTGGTCTTAAAATATATCTTTTGTTACTTTAGCCACATAAACCCTGAATGATCTAGAGATCTTGCTATCAAAATTGAATGGATTTTTGAGCTCTATTGCTATGCTTACTTGGTTGGAGATGGTGAGTTGCATTTAGTAGGTATTTAGGAAATTAATGTTTGGCTTTAGTCTTATCCAACTTTATAGACGAAGTTTAGAGTGATTTCTCTGAGGAATAGAAGCAGCTTTCTCAGTTAAGACACATTTTTTACTTTGAGTCTGTCTATCAAACTTTCCTCCTGTGGTGTTATGGTCTTTCCTAAACAGTTTCTTCCTGTAACAATTTGATATTCATCAGATGTATGATACTGTACTAATAGACATGCTCCTGGAACTTGGGGAATGGTCCTTGCCTCCATCTTCTTCTACCTTATTTGTTTGCTCGTCTTGTGTTAGGGTGACCCTAATTGGGTAGATACCTTTTCCCTCTTAATTGGGAATAGCCAAATAGTAAAATTTTTCTTCTTTCTATTATGGAGCTAGAGTGCTTGTCATATGGTATGAAGTGGACTTAGCTTTTGAAGTCACCTGGGCTCATTTGGCTAAAGGAGGACCTTGTAACTTTTTATAGCCTTTGAGCTCTGATGAACTGGATACTGTAGAGGTGACTATAATGAGGTATAAACACTATAATTTGTATTATTTGGTTAAATATTTAAAATAAATTTCATTTATGGGAAATACAAACAAAATAATCTGAATATTGCCCATGCATATTTTAAAAAATACAAACAAGTCATATTTGGGTTACTGATTTATCATTCATTCTAGAAACATCTATTGAATAACACTTATGTTTGGGCATTGTGCTATGAGCTTGGGGATGTTGGTAGGGGTGCAAAGAGGAATAAGACATGGTTCCTGCCTTTGAGGAGTTTTCAGACTAGTGGAGTGGATGGATATATAAGTACAGTACACCTGACAGAAGTACATGCATAGAATGTGTGTGAGAACAAAAGAGGAACTGAGTATTCTTCTTGGGGAAATTTGTACAGAGAAGTGACTTTTAAGGAGTATGGATATTTAAGTAATGTGCAGGGGGTGGAGAAGGAGAGTGGAAGGAGAAACATTGGTGAGAATTGCATGGTGGAAAGGAAAGAGGCAAATGTTTCAAGGAGGAAGTGCTCAATGATGTTAAATGCCACAGAGAAGTCAAGGAGGATGAATATTTTAAAATTCACCAGTTGTTTTGCCATAGGCGTCACCTTGGTGAGGGCAGTTGCAGTGGAGCCATGGGTACAGAAGCCAGAGTGTAGGGGTTTGGAGAATGAATGAGAAGACGATGGGGGGAGAGTAGGTGTGGCTTATTGTTTTAAGAAGTTTGTTGGAGAAGCAGCAGAGAGACTCTGAGGGAGAGACAGTCCAAGGAAAGGGTGCTCATGGATGTGTAAAATACTGAAAACATATTAAAGCATGGGAGACTTGAGCTTGGTGGTGGGCTGGGGAGAAGAAGCCATAGAAGGTGAGACTGGAGACTAAAAAAAAAGGATAGCAATCTGTAGATCAAAGTCTGAAAGGAAGTAGGAGAGGATATAAAATATATGTAATTAATGCGTTAGGTCATTTTGTTTTGTTTATATCTCTACTCTTTATTCTACCAGAACCCTAAAGAACAATATTATGATTATACCAAACCAGACATATAGTAGATGTCAGATCAGTAGCATAATTCCTGGCAAGCGTCTGCTGTTATGTTCAGTATAAGAAAGGTAAATTGAGAAAGAGATGAGTTAGAGGTTGTAGAATTATGTACAGAAGGGCCGGCCCGGTGGCGCACTGGATAGTGCGCCCGGCGCTCCCGCCCGAGGGTTCGGATCCCACATACAGACCGGTTCCCGCTCACTGGCTGAGCGAGGCGCGGGAGCAACACCGAGGCTTGCGATCCCGTTGCCGGTCCCCGGTCCGGTACGGGGGCAACACTGAGGGTTGCGATCCGTTGCCGGACACGGAAAAAAGACAAAAGACAAAAAAAATAAAAAAGAATTATGTACAGAAAATATGGTGAAGGGGATGGATGCAGAGCTGCTATTTGTTTCTCATCAGTATAAGAAAGGTAAATTGAGAAAGAGATGAGTTAGAGGTTGTAGAATTATGTACAGAAAATATGGTGAAGGGGATGGATGCAGAGCTGCTATTTGTTTCTCATGTAGGTGGAGCCGTTTTGGCAAAATATCCTTTGCCTTTAAGAAGACAGGTCTGATGAGGATGGAGGACTGTGGGTTCTGGTGTAATGAGACTTGAGCCCCTGAGAGGAGGAAAAAGGGAATTCATGAGGGGATTGTTGAAAGCTTGTTTAGGTTTTATTTAAGGTTTTTAGTTCAGAGAATTATGGCTATACAGTATTAAATCAATTTGGTCAAAGTATTAATTGTTAAGAAATGACATTAGAAATACCATGAAGAATGTTTCAAAGCAAGCAGAGCCCGAGAGGCTAAATACTTTCCTCCCTCTCATGTGCAGGCCTTCACAAAGGCTTTAGTGCTGAAGATGGGAATGCCACGCAAGCTTTTAGATATCTGGCTTTGGCTGAAGTCTCCTGCCACCTGTCACAAATTCACCCTTGTTTTAATGATAGCAAACTGCTTAGACTTTCCTAAGCCTCTTTCATGGCTCTCTGCTCTTTTACCGGTGGTTTTATCTGCTTTTCCCCTAAGGAACTTTTCCCTCCTTCTTCAAAACTCTCATTAATCCTCATCTCCTTCCTGAGACTTTCCCTGATGCCCCTGTGCAGTAAATCAGTCCTTCCTCTCTGTGTGTTCTCTCTCTGTGTTGGACCTGAGTTCTTACAAGGATCATAATAGCTTGTTTAGATGTCTGTCTCCCTTACAACTCTTGCACTCCCCAAGGGTGGGGCAATGCCTTACATCTTTGCGGTCCCAGCACCTAGGAGGATATGGACACATAGCGGGACAGCAGTAATGTTTGCTGAAATGAGTTGAATTGAGTTGTCCTATTTAAACAACCTTCAAAAGCCATACTTTATTTTAGATGCATTTTTGAGTTCTCAAACTCCTGTTATAGTTTATATGAGTGATAGCCTTTTTTCTTACCTTTTTAGTATCTTTATTCAGATTTTTAGATATCTGAATCTTTATTAAAAGATCTTTATTAAAAGATACTGAAAGTGTTACAAAAAGTGTTGTTACTTTATTATTAGGCCTCTTTGCATCAATGCCATCTTTAAAATATTGATGTGCTCTTCAGATGTTTAGGTATTTAAAATTTACTTTTAAAATATTCAAAAAGTTAGTGGAAAAGCAGAATTAAAGGATAATATGAATCTTCTCATGAACTTTTTGAAGTACCTTCGTATATTGGATGTTTTTAGAGACAGCATGTGATCTCTTATGTTTAAGATCTATTGTAAATGTATGTACTTGAGTGTGTTTACATTTATAGTTTCAAAAGATTTTTTATGTCATTCTTGAAAATGAAAAACCCTTAAGACAGTAGAATTGGTCATATATTTTCTATCTAGTAGAAATCCATTGCTGGGGTATTTTCCATCCATTACAGACATAGCACAGCTGTCATTTTTGTTCCAAAGATTGTTTCCAAGGGAGTCTAAGTGCTCATACTTCTTGGTTAAATTGCATATTTAATTACGTAATCCCCAAATGCATCTACATAATACAGATATTTCTATTTTCCTTATCTTTTTTTCTCAACCTCTCATGATGGTTTTTCACTGTTCCCGTTCCATTAGTTGGGGTTCACCTCTCATTTTTCAAGGGATTCAAGCACTAGGAGCACCCCAGCTGTTTGGCTTTTCCCTTCTTCATGTGGGGAGCACGTAAGGTCTATTTTTGCCCATAGCAGTCTCCATCTGAGGCACAGAGTCTGGATGCCAATATTTTGTCAGTGGTTTCTTGGAGTCAAATGGGAAGAGAGGCTGGAGGGGCTAGGGCCTCACTCTGGAGTCTGTCACCATCTACTTTACCTTCCTGTTTTCAGAGGTGCCCCCTCTATTTTACCCCCAGCTAGTCCTTGGGGTCCCTGAGTCCAGAGTTCTAATTCTAAGGTTCTGACCTGTGTACTCATGACAACCACCTGTGGAAATTTTGAAACTACTGACAACCAGCCACACCCCATACCAGTCAAAATTCGACTCAGAAGCTCTGTGTGAGACTCAGGTGTTAAAGCTCTCCAGGGGGTTCCAGTGTGCAGCTGAGCAGGGGAGTCATTGCTCAGATCGTTCCTTCTGTGACCTGCCCTCACCATCACATCTCAGACCTCCTTCTGCCCCCTTCACTATTTCCCACCCCACCACTGCAGCTGCCTTGCTGCTCACCCAGTAGGTCTGTGCACCCACCGCTGTCTGCCTGGAGTGCTCCTCCCCTCGTGATGTGCACGGCTTGCTTCTCTCTCCTTTCAGGTCTCTGCTCTGGAGCAAGAACTGCAGCACGTTTTCCACCCCTGGCAGTCATCACATCTGAGCTGTCACACGTCTACTTGCTTATGACTTCCCACCAGAACATAAGCTGTGTGAGGGCAGGACTTAGCTCTGGTCCCTTGGAGATGTCTGGGCATCCCAGGAGTTGCTCACTGGCTATCAGTTGAATGGGTTTCTTTAGAAATGATTTTCTGCTGATGTTGGAAGGAGGGTCAGTTACCTGATTGTATTGGGCAGGAGAGTGGGGAAGTGGTGTCTAACTGCTCTAAGATTTTTCAGCCAGTCTTTCTCTCTTCAGCCCTACCTGCACCCACACGTTCAGAGATACCTGGGCCTCTATTCCTAAGACTTTCTTCTGGGCTGTTCTTTTAAGGTTCACATTATGAGGGCCGCTGGGTCAATTACCTTCCCAAATTTGGCTGCTACTGTCTCTTCTCTTTGTCCTTACCAATTTATGCTTTAAAAATATGTCTTTAACAGTTATTTGGAGTTCGGTTGGGAGTACATGTAACATCTGTATTCAGTCCACTCTGTTTAAACACAAGTCAAGCTCTTTGTTAATTCCTCCTTCGTTCACTTACAGATTAATTTCTTCCGTGAATTTATTGAATACCAGCTACGTGCCAGACACTATGAATAAAACATGTAGCTCCTGCTCTCATTTAGGCTATGTCCTAGAGTTAGTAAATGGAAGAATTCTTATGAAAAGGAAGAAGAATTCTTTTTACTATTCTTATAATATTTCTGTAAGTTTGAAATTATTTAAAAATGAAAATTTTCTAAAACTGTGTCACGTAGGGACTAAATCCTAATGAGCCTTCTGTGCCATGCCAGAGATACTGAAGGCTTTGTGAACCATCAAAGACTTTAAGCAGGGAAGTGCCATGATAAGTTTTGGAATTTAGAAAGGTTAACTATGAGTGAGTGTAAACTAGGATGGGTTTGAAGCATGTAAGACTGGAGGAAGGGGGAGACCAGGTAGCAGGCTTCGCAATAATCTGGAAGTGATGAAGGCTGGTGATGAGGTGCTGAGAGTGGAGACAAACAGCTTTTCCCATAGTGCGCATTTCATCAGATTCCCCTGGACGGAAAACTCTTTCTGTGGTAACATAACCAGCCGGGAAGTGATGAAGGCTGGTGATGAGGTGCTGAGAGTGGAGACAAACAGCTTTTCCCATAGTGTGCATTTCATCAGATTCCCCTGGACGGAAAACTCTTTCTGTGGTAACATAACCAGCCTATATGCCATTAAGGAAAGTAAGTTTGTTCTTGTGGACTAAGTGTCTCTTGTGTTTGTACCAGGGACAAAGTACTAGGATTTATGACAAAATTGACATTGCAGTATACAAAAAAACCCACCAGGAAGGGTTATTGCTATTCAGGGAATAGTTCCATGTCCTGTGATTACAGACATTGCTCAGAACTGAATTCATCTTGTCTGATGGATAAAATGTTGGAATTTGTACTAATAAATTTCTTTATAGTTATCTCACCCCAAATGTTCTATTTCATTGGGTTGCATATTTCTGTTTCACTGGAAAACTTGTACTTAACTCTTGTTGCTGTGGAGAGTCTGCCCCTTCTATGCCAGGCTGATAGGTACGTACCTCAAGGATTCTCTACACATCTGTTTTAATGGAAGGGCCTTTCTATCATTTTTACTTTAAGTTTTTTTCTTTCTTTTTTTTTTTTTTCCCCTCTTTTTGTCTTTTTTCGTGACCGGCAACGAATCGCAACCCTCAGTGTCGCGCCCGTACCGGACCGGGACCGGCAACGGGATCGCAACCCTCGGTGCTGCGCCCGCACCTCGCTCAGCCAGTGAGCGGCCGGTCTGTATGTGGGATCCGAACCCTTGGTGGGAGCGCCGCTGCGCTCCCAAGTGGCACACTGTAGCAGTGCGCCACTGGGCCGGCCCCAAAGCTGTGAGCGGCCGGTCTGTATGTGGGATCCGAACCCTTGGTGGGAGCGCCGCTGCGCTCCCAAGTGGCACACTGTAGCAGTGCGCCACTGGGCCGGCCCCAAAGCTTTTTTTTCTTTTTTACAAAAGAACTTTTGGTTGAGAGTTTTTACAAGTTTATATTGACTTCTGTTCCATATGCAGGTATTGTTCTTTGTGCCTACCATTATGGAAATTATGTCCAGGGAAACTTCAGTCCAGAGAAATCCTGTTTTCCTGCTACAATTTGGAAAGTAATTGAGGAGAACTGCAGTATTGATCAATTCACTGCATGCATAGTAGTTTGCTAGCCCTGAGCTAGGTGCTGTGGGTTTCTCTGGTCTGCTCAGGGGCAGAGATCATGACCTAATCAATCTCGATATTCCCCTTTGGTTACCATTCCCCTTTGTTTGCTTGATAAATGCTTGTTGAATTGAGCAGGGGATGCAAGAGAAGTAGAAGGCTTTTCTCTGTGAGCCACGTTCAGACCTGTGTGGGGCTTTTAGGCAACTTTATTCAGTATGTTCCTATTGTGTGTTAGGTAAACATGGTAACATCAGTATTACTTGAAGATTTGGGACAAATGAAGTGATTAAAAACATTTTTAAAAAGATGTGATACAACAACACACAACATAAAATTTATCATCGTCACTATTTTTAAGCGTACAATTCAGTAGTGTTAAGTCCAGACTTTTTTATCTTGTAAACCTGAAACACTATAGCCATTAAACAACTTCCCTTTTCCCCCTTCCCCCAACCCTTGATAGGCACCATTCTAACCTTCTGTTTCCATGAATTTGACTACTTTAGATACCTCATCTAAGTGGAATCATACAGTATTTGTCTTTTTGTAACTGGCTTATTTCACTTAGCATAATATCCTCAAGGTTCATATGTGTTGTAGCATGTGTGAGTATTTCCTCCCTTTTTAAGACTGACTAATACTCTACTGTACGTATATTTTGTTTATCCATTTATCTGTCAACAGAGACTTAGGTTGCTTTCACCTCTTGGCTATTATGAATAGTGCTGCTATAAACATGACTGTGCAAATACCTTTTCAAGACCTTGCTTTCAATTTCTTTGGATATATACCCGGAGGGGATTTGCTGGATCATATGGTAGCTCTATTTTTAATTTTTGAGGAACCTCTACACTGTTTTCCATAGTGGTTACACCATTTTACAGTCCCACCAACAGTGTGCGAGGGTTCCACTTTCTTCACATCCTTGCCAACACTCAAACATTTAAATTTTTCTGTTAAAACAAATGTATTATGGTGTGGAATCTACATTTTAAATGAATCTTAAAGGTTAAAGACTTCAAATAAATTTTAATTTTGTGGCAAATCCTCTAATGAAAGGAGTACTTTTGTGGAAACTTTTGAGAAGTCCTAAATTATAAAAGAAATCTTCAGGATAGTCTAGTTGAGAAGAATTCATGCACATACATAAAGATAAAAAACTTTTTCCCAAAGAAGCATGTCACCAAGTACAGCTTCATTTAAACAGTACCATAGGTGCTGAGTAGACCTCCTGAATTATGTCGACAAATGATGACTTCCTGAAAGTGATACATTTTGAATGGGGCTTGAACAGGGACAGTAAATGTGAATTGACAGCGAGAAGAATATGCGCTAATATAAAGAAAACTGTGATCTCATAATTATACAAACATAGAGTTTTATATTGGAAGCTAATATTCATTGCTTTTTCTTCTCTGTATTTAGTAATAACCATATTGGAAATAGTAACTGTGAGTTTATTTAACGAGGACAGGCTTAATATTTTTCATACGATTTTCATTGAGATATGACAGTAAGTCTCCAAATGCCGTAATGATTTGTGTCACAGAATTCTTAGAGTGGATTTAAAAAGACTACTTGATAAACACCATTTTGTCATTTGATCTCCTAGGACTGAGTGTTTTTGATGATGGTGATTTTAGGGTAGGCTGTCCTTTTATCTATTTTTCTTTGACATGGCTAGATGGAAGAAAGAACACTTAACTATCACTTTTTCTTAACAAGAAAGCAAATGCTGAAAAACTGAAGTGTACAGATAGCTAACAAAGTGTTCTACCTTTATGAGTATTGTCTCATCCTGTGCAAATCTGTCAACCTTAATTCAAGTGATGTCTTATTTTAAATATGAATACTGAGTGTAAGAATATTGTCCCCTAAGTCTTATGTTTTTGTTTTTTTTTTTAATAGGTTTTCTCCTTTCATAGGGTATATCTTGTCCATTTTCAGTTTTTGTCTTTCCTTATGTGCTGGTGATTTAAATTATTCTGACTTTTAATTTTAATTATCTTTTGCTTAAAAGTTTTGCTTTACTTTTAATATAAACTGTACAGTTCCCAAAACTAAAACTAGGACAACCAGACAAGATTGGATATAAATTATGCTGTGACAGAGTTGTAGTGCTTTATGTATTTAGACCAGATAGCTGGTGATGGTTTCCATCACACTTGACCATATTCTTGGTTGGTAGGTTTCAGTTGCCTGTGACAGGGGGAAGGCCTTACTGTTTGTTTAACCTTGAGAGACAGAGTTGTAGTGCTTTATGTATTTAGACCAGATAGCTGGTGATGGTTTCCATCACACTTCACCATGTTCTTAGTTGGTAGGTTTCAGTTGCCTGTGACAGGGGGAAGGCCTTACTGTTTGTTTAACCTTGAGAAGTTGGATGTTGGAAAATTAATTTAACATTTAGAAATTGGCAAATGTTTCTTTGAGTGGTACAAATGTCACAAGCAAAAAACAAAACACCAAAAAGCAAATCAGTTTCGATTTAGCCATGTGTGAATTAAATCTCGTCATATTTTACTACAAATCACTGTTGAGAGAAATTAAAGAGGACACAAAAAGATGGAAAGATATCCCATGCTCTTGGATTGGAAGAATTAACATTGTGAAAATGTCCATACTACCCAAAGTGATCTACAGATTCAATGCAATCCCCATCAAAATTCCAATGACATTTTTCTCAGAAATGGAAAAAACTATCCTAATATTTATATGGAATAACAAAAGACCATGAATAGCTGAAGCAGTCCTGAGCAAAAAAAAAGCATAACACTACCTGACTTTAAACTGTACTACAAAGGTATACTAACCAAAACAGCATGGTACTGGCATAAAAACAGACACATGGATCATCAATAGAATAGAGAACCCAGAAATCAACCCATATACCTACAGCCATCTGATCTTTGACAAAGGCACCAAGTCTACACACTGGGGAAGAGACTGCTTCTTCAGCAAATGGTGCTGGGAAAACTGGATATTCATATATAGGAGAATGAAACTAGACCCATACCTCTCATCATATACCAAAATCAACTCAAAATGGGTTAAAAAATATACATCCTGAAACAATAAAACTCCTTAAAGAAAGCATAGGGGAAACACTCCAGGAAGTAGGATTGGGTACAGACTTCATGAATATGACCCCAAAAGCACAGGCAACCAAGAGAAAAATAAACAATTGGGATTATATCAAACTAAAAAGTTTCTGCACAGCAAAAGAAACAATTAACAGAGTGAAAANATGATAAGTTTTGGAATTTAGAAAGGTTAACTATGAGTGAGTGTAAACTAGGATGGGTTTGAAGCATGTAAGACTGGAGGAAGGGGGAGACCAGGTAGCAGGCTTCGCAATAATCTGGAAGTGATGAAGGCTGGTGATGAGGTGCTGAGAGTGGAGACAAACAGCTTTTCCCATAGTGTGCATTTCATCAGATTCCCCTGGACGGAAAACTCTTTCTGTGGTAACATAACCAGCCTATATGCCATTAAGGAAAGTAAGTTTGTTCTTGTGGACTAAGTGTCTCTTGTGTTTGTACCAGGGACAAAGTACTAGGATTTATGACAAAATTGACATTGCAGTATACAAAAAAACCCACCAGGAAGGGTTATTGCTATTCAGGGAATAGTTCCATGTCCTGTGATTACAGACATTGCTCAGAACTGAATTCATCTTGTCTGATGGATAAAATGTTGGAATTTGTACTAATAAATTTCTTTATAGTTATCTCACCCCAAATGTTCTATTTCATTGGGTTGCATATTTCTGTTTCACTGGAAAACTTGTACTTAACTCTTGTTGCTGTGGAGAGTCTGCCCCTTCTATGCCAGGCTGATAGGTACGTACCTCAAGGATTCTCTACACATCTGTTTTAATGGAAGGGCCTTTCTATCATTTTTACTTTAAGTTTTTTTCTTTCTTTTTTTTTTTTTTCCCTTCTTTTTGTCTTTTTTCGTGACCGGCAACGAATCGCAACTCTCAGTGTCGCGCCCGTACCGGACCGGGACCGGCAACGGGATCGCAACCCTCGGTGCTGCGCCCGCACCTCGCTCAGCCAGTGAGCGGGCGGTCTGTATGTGGGATCCGAACCCTTGGTGGGAGCGCCGCTGCGCTCCCAAGTGGCACACTGTAGCAGTGCGCCACTGGGCCGGCCCCAAAGTTTTTTTCTTTTTTACAAAAGAACTTTTGGTTGAGAGTTTTTACAAGTTTATATTGACTTCTGTTCCATATGCAGGTATTGTTCTTTGTGCCTACCATTATGGAAATTATGTCCAGGGAAACTTCAGTCCAGAGAAATCCTGTTTTCCTGCTACAATTTGGAAAGTAATTGAGGAGAACTGCAGTATTGATCAATTCACTGCATGCATAGTAGTTTGCTAGCCCTGAGCTAGGTGCTGTGGGTTTCTCTGGTCTGCTCAGGGGCAGAGATCATGACCTAATCAATCTCGATATTCCCCTTTGGTTACCATTCCCCTTTGTTTGCTTGATAAATGCTTGTTGAATTGAGCAGGGGATGCAAGAGAAGTAGAAGGCTTTTCTCTGTGAGCCACGTTCAGACCTGTGTGGGGCTTTTAGGCAACTTTATTCAGTATGTTCCTATTGTGTGTTAGGTAAACATGGTAACATCAGTATTACTTGAAGATTTGGGACAAATGAAGTGATTAAAAACATTTTTAAAAAGATGTGATACAACAACACACAACATAAAATTTATCATCGTCACTATTTTTAAGCGTACAATTCAGTAGTGTTAAGTCCAGACTTTTTTATCTTGTAAACCTGAAACACTATAGCCATTAAACAACTTCCCTTTTCCCCCTTCCCCCAACCCTTGATAGGCACCATTCTAACCTTCTGTTTCCATGAATTTGACTACTTTAGATACCTCATCTAAGTGGAATCATACAGTATTTGTCTTTTTGTAACTGGCTTATTTCACTTAGCATAATATCCTCAAGGTTCATATGTGTTGTAGCATGTGTGAGTATTTCCTCCCTTTTTAAGACTGACTAATACTCTACTGTACGTATATTTTGTTTATCCATTTATCTGTCAACAGAGACTTAGGTTGCTTTCACCTCTTGGCTATTATGAATAGTGCTGCTATAAACATGACTGTGCAAATACCTTTTCAAGACCTTGCTTTCAATTTCTTTGGATATATACCCGGAGGGGATTTGCTGGATCATATGGTAGCTCTATTTTTAATTTTTGAGGAACCTCTACACTGTTTTCCATAGTGGTTACACCATTTTACAGTCCCACCAACAGTGTGCGAGGGTTCCACTTTCTTCACATCCTTGCCAACACTCAAACATTTAAATTTTTCTGTTAAAACAAATGTATTATGGTGTGGAATCTACATTTTAAATGAATCTTAAAGGTTAAAGACTTCAAATAAATTTTAATTTTGTGGCAAATCCTCTAATGAAAGGAGTACTTTTGTGGAAACTTTTGAGAAGTCCTAAATTATAAAAGAAATCTTCAGGATAGTCTAGTTGAGAAGAATTCATGCACATACATAAAGATAAAAAACTTTTTCCCAAAGAAGCATGTCACCAAGTACAGCTTCATTTAAACAGTACCATAGGTGCTGAGTAGACCTCCTGAATTATGTCGACAAATGATGACTTCCTGAAAGTGATACATTTTGAATGGGGCTTGAACAGGGACAGTAAATGTGAATTGACAGCGAGAAGAATATGCGCTAATATAAAGAAAACTGTGATCTCATAATTATACAAACATAGAGTTTTATATTGGAAGCTAATATTCATTGCTTTTTCTTCTCTGTATTTAGTAATAACCATATTGGAAATAGTAACTGTGAGTTTATTTAACGAGGACAGGCTTAATATTTTTCATACGATTTTCATTGAGATATGACAGTAAGTCTCCAAATGCCGTAATGATTTGTGTCACAGAATTCTTAGAGTGGATTTAAAAAGACTACTTGATAAACACCATTTTGTCATTTGATCTCCTAGGACTGAGTGTTTTTGATGATGGTGATTTTAGGGTAGGCTGTCCTTTTATCTATTTTTCTTTGACATGGCTAGATGGAAGAAAGAACACTTAACTATCACTTTTTCTTAACAAGAAAGCAAATGCTGAAAAACTGAAGTGTACAGATAGCTAACAAAGTGTTCTACCTTTATGAGTATTGTCTCATCCTGTGCAAATCTGTCAACCTTAATTCAAGTGATGTCTTATTTTAAATATGAATACTGAGTGTAAGAATATTGTCCCCTAAGTCTTATGTTTTTGTTTTTTTTTTTAATAGGTTTTCTCCTTTCATAGGGTATATCTTGTCCATTTTCAGTTTTTGTCTTTCCTTATGTGCTGGTGATTTAAATTATTCTGACTTTTAATTTTAATTATCTTTTGCTTAAAAGTTTTGCTTTACTTTTAATATAAACTGTACAGTTCCCAAAACTAAAACTAGGACAACCAGACAAGATTGGATATAAATTATGCTGTGACAGAGTTGTAGTGCTTTATGTATTTAGACCAGATAGCTGGTGATGGTTTCCATCACACTTGACCATATTCTTGGTTGGTAGGTTTCAGTTGCCTGTGACAGGGGGAAGGCCTTACTGTTTGTTTAACCTTGAGAAGTTGGATGTTGGAAAATTAATTTAACATTTAGAAATTGGCAAATGTTTCTTTGAGTGGTACAAATGTCACAAGCAAAAAACAAAACACCAAAAAGCAAATCAGTTTCGATTTAGCCATGTGTGAATTAAATCTCGTCATATTTTACTACAAATCACTGTTGAGAGAAATTAAAGAGGACACAAAAAGATGGAAAGATATCCCATGCTCTTGGATTGGAAGAATTAACATTGTGAAAATGTCCATACTACCCAAAGTGATCTACAGATTCAATGCAATCCCCATCAAAATTCCAATGACATTTTTCTCAGAAATGGAAAAAACTATCCTAATATTTATATGGAATAACAAAAGACCATGAATAGCTGAAGCAGTCCTGAGCAAAAAAAAAGCATAACACTACCTGACTTTAAACTGTACTACAAAGGTATACTAACCAAAACAGCATGGTACTGGCATAAAAACAGACACATGGATCATCAATAGAATAGAGAACCCAGAAATCAACCCATATACCTACAGCCATCTGATCTTTGACAAAGGCACCAAGTCTACACACTGGGGAAGAGACTGCTTCTTCAGCAAATGGTGCTGGGAAAACTGGATATTCATATATAGGAGAATGAAACTAGACCCATACCTCTCATCATATACCAAAATCAACTCAAAATGGGTTAAAAAATATACATCCTGAAACAATAAAACTCCTTAAAGAAAGCATAGGGGAAACACTCCAGGAAGTAGGATTGGGTACAGACTTCATGAATATGACCCCAAAAGCACAGGCAACCAAGAGAAAAATAAACAATTGGGATTATATCAAACTAAAAAGTTTCTGCACAGCAAAAGAAACAATTAACAGAGTGAAAAGACAACCAACAGAGTGGGAGAAAATATTTGTAAAATATATATCTGACAAAGGTTTAATATCCAGAATATACAAGGAACTCAAACAACTTTATAGCAAAAAATAAGTAACCCAATTAAAAAATGGGCAAAGGAGCTAAACAGACATTTCTCAAAGGAAGATTACGAATGGCCAACAGGCATATGAAAAAATGCTCAACATCACTCAGCAATCGGGAAAGCATATCAAAATCACTTGAGATACCATCTCACCCCAGTTAGGATGGCTAATATCCAAAAGACTGAGAATGATTAAATGCTGGCGAGGTTGCAGAGAAAAAGGAACCCTTGTACAATGTTGGTGGGACTGCAAAGTGGTACAGCCTTTATGGAAAACGGTATGGAGTTTCCTCAAACAATTACAGATGGATCTATCATATGACCCAGTTGTTCCACTGCTGGGTATATACCCAGAGGAATGGAAATCATCATGTTGTAGGGATACCTGTACTCCAATGTTTATTGCAGCAGTATTTACAATAAACCAAGAGTTGGAACCAGCCCAAATGTCCATCATCAGATGAGTAGATATGGAAAATGTGGTATATCTACCCAATGGAATACTACTCTGCTATAAAAAAGAATGAAATACTACCATTCACAGCAACATGGATGGACTTAGAGAAAATTATGTTGAAAGAAATAAGTCAGGCACAGAAAGAGAAATACTACATGTTCTCACTTATTTGTGGGAGCTAAAAACAAACAAATAAATAAACGGTGGGGGGGGGGAGAAGACAAACAACCACAACGATTCCTTGAACTTGTTAAAACAAGTGAACAGATATGATGTTAATTGGGGGGAAAGCAGGGAAAATTAGGGGGGAAATAGGAATTGGTGAAGGGACATGAAAATTAACTACATTGTATATTGATAAAATTTTAAAAAAAGATCCTATTGATCTATACCCTCTCCAAAAAAAAAAAAAAACATCATATTTTGAGCAAATAAGTTCCTCACAGTCCTAGTTTTATAGGGTGATAATAAATATTCTGTGAAGAAAGAGTTTTATAGTCACTTGGGTCAAGGAACCCTGGATTAAGCAGTATAAGTCAGATTTCTCAACTCTATGACTTCTCAGAGCCTTTAATGTTTGCATGTTCATTGTGAATTGATTAGGAAGGAGGGATAGCATGTAGATTTCTGAAGCATTTGTGGAATTCTTTTTTCTTAGTGCATCTTGAAGGACTAATACTCTGGAAACAAACTGTGAAACAGTGGATTAGGAATTATTACAGTTAGAGTTTTGTTGGAGGTTACAGGAGGTGTGTACCGTCCAAATGACATTGAATCCCTTATGGTTGACCTAAGAGATAAGAATCTCACAGATGGCAAAGATACTTCAACTAGATTTCATGTGCATACTGGTCCCTAGTTTTGTAGGTATGACTGAAGTCCGTCTCGATGACACAGAGTACTGGGGAACAGCTGTCCTGCCAATCAGTAAATCATAACATTGTATTTTTACTTTAGAACGTAGGGAAGAGCTGAAAGGTTGATTGATAAGAGGAAAATATAAATTAATTTTGTGGAAATATTTGGCATTACTTGATTTTGAAAAGTTAGAGTGCCTTAATGGTTTTCCTAGTTTGTTAAAAGGAAACTGAGATACACTTAGTTTGTATTACCTGTTCAGTCCAGGTTATTATTTCCAGCTGTCTACCATTTTTCCCATCTGTGAAAAAGAGTTACTTAGCTTGGGCTATATAACAAAATACCATAAACTGGGTGGCTTTAACGATAAACACTTTATTTCTTACAATTCTGGAGGCTGGGAAGTTCAAGATTAAGAACTGGCAGGTTTGGTATCTGGTGAGGGCTTGCTTCCTGGTTCATAGACACAGCTGTCTTTTCAATGTATCCTCATCTGGGGAAGAGAAGAAGCAAGCTCTCTCAGGACTCCTGAGAGGATGCTAATTCTATTCATGAGGGCTCTACCCTTATGACCTCATCTAATCCTAATCACCTCCCAAAGACCCCACATCCTGACACTATCACATTAGAAGGTAGGGTTTCAACATATCAGTTTTGGGGGGACATAAGAATTCAGTCTATAACAGAGGGTTTATAGAATCAGAATTTTAGAGTTTTAAGGACTTTTAGCAATCATTTCATCCTATTTTTAAGTATGAGAAAGCTAAAGACTAGGGATACTAAATAACTCACTTAATTCACAGCTAGTTTATGGCTAGGTTTAGATTAGAATTCAGATCTCATTCTTTATATTCATATCAAGATTGATATTCATTCTTCTGCATTTTACAACATTCTAGTGAGCAGTGAGATATCTCTCTATATCAATCTGTCTAAAATATATTTTATAGTTTATTTAGAGTTTACCTCTATATGGGACATTGCGTTTTGCCTATTTTATTAAGTTGTGCATATTATTCCACAAATTACAATTGAGATTGATTTCCAGCCTTTGCTCATATATTCCTAAAACAGTGTCATTTTATACTCTGGCAATGTATGAATTATAGTTGGTCATTAGAATCTGACTAAGTTCTGTTGACCACATTATAAATCCAGTGACACTTGGTGTAGAATTGAAGAGGAGGAAAGACTGAAACACTTCTCTGAGGTTTCATGGCTTTAGTGACGTGGGAGAGTGGTGCCATTAAAAGAAATGTTATCTGATGCTGTTGGTTTGGCAGGAAGCCTTATGTTTGTGGTTAGACATCTGGAGTTTAAGTTATAACTTTATCATTTATTCTGATTATATAATTAATGCATTCTCAATTAAAAACATTTGAACAGTATGGCATGTTGATTAATAAGGTACTGCAAAGAGATTAGGTATAAGTATCCAGCAAGTAGTTTAGATTTGTAGATCTTTGTGTATTCTAGAACTCGTTAACTTTTGGTTGGTTAAGTGTGTGCAAATATTTTCTTCTAGTCAACGGCCTAGTTTTTACTTTTTTTTGGTGGGGGGAACTGATTTTTCAAAAAATTTATTTATCATTTTTATTATTTACATTGAAGATGTTGTGGAGCAGTTGAGGGGGAGGGGGAGAGGGGGAAGGGGAGGTGGATAGGGTGGGAGGAGGAAGAAAGAGGGAGGGAGGATGTGGTTGAGGTCCATGGCACCCCCCTCATTCCGGCAGGGGAACCCAGGGGGCTTCTGGAGGTGGCTCGGTCATGGCTGGGCTGGATACAGACTTCAGGGATGTGTGGCGGAGGCCTTTGGCCCCCCATCTAACCCTGGGAGCCTGGAGCGCTTCTGGCGGTGGCTTGGTGGTCATCACTGGGCTGGGTGTGGATGTCAGGCGGCATGGCTAAAGTCCCTGGCCCCCTACCGCCCCAGCTCAGGAGCCCAGGGTGCTCCCAGCAGCAGCTCTGTGGTCATTGCTGGGCTGGATGCAGATGTTTGGGGGGGGGGGTGGCTGAGGCTCTTGGCCCTTTTCCCTCCCTGGCCTGGGAGCCTGAGGGGCTTCTGGTCCTTCTAGGTTTTATAGGTGTTCTTCATTGGTATTAGATCTTTACTGGTTAATATCAAAACTTTGTCTCTGATCTGTGGGTTTTTTGTTTTTAATTTCAGTGGTGTGTTGGATTATTTGCTATTCCTACCACTTAAAATCTGCACTTGAACTAATTTGTTGTCTTATGGTTACCTCTAAAATGGGGAACTTCTTGTGGGGACCAGGACTTGATCCCTGTGGTTGAGCTAAATTGCTGCTTTGCTGCTGCTGATTCTCTGGGGAAGGCTTTTTGTACAGCTCAGTTTTTAACTGTTGGCCTTGTAAGCACTTCTGGGTCTTGTGAGGTCTGATACACCTGGGTTGTGTGGAAACTCTGGTCTGGGCCTGAGTCTTTTCAGCAAACTGTACCCCTGCAGTTCTGTATTCCTGAGCAGTCTCCACTGAGTGGTCCTGTGCTGATTGGAGGGCAGATCAGCTGTCCTTGCTGTGCCCTGATGTTCACCTGGTGGGCCCATCTCCCTCATCCCCTACACTCCAAACCTTTCCCATGCGTTGGTCCTTTATGATGACTCACTGGCTTCTGAGTGGCTCCTTTTTGCAGTGGTCTGTGTCTCCTCATTCCAATGTAGATCCACAGAAATAGTCAGTGGTCTTGCTGGCCTGGGGGCCACCTAGGCCATCTTCTCTACCCTGCCGCCTCCAAGCAACTTCATACGAAGGGCACAGCAGGGGCTTTTGCCAGCTCTTGCTCTGTGTGCTCACCAGGGCCAGCCTTGAAGTGGTTGGGGCTTGAAATGGTCGGAGCAGTCCTTTCTCTCATTGTGGCTTTTCCTGCCTTCATGCACTCTGTAGGTCTCTTCTCCTCTTCCCCTCAGCTCTAGCAGTCCCAGCTTGGCAGTTGTTGCTTTTTAATAGTTGTAAATTGGTTGATTGCAGAAGAGAGTGACACTGGGACCATATTCTGCCACCTTGATCAGAAGTGTGGGAACTGATTTTTAACTGACCATTTGGAATCCTCAAAATTTTCTTTTAAAACATCATGTAGCTAAGTTTTTTTGGTAGAGATGCAAGCTTTAGAAAAAGTCCTTGTGCTTCTTCACACTGAATCCCAAAAAGATTTTGGGGAAAGTGGCCCTGATAGTTTCAGAGGCTGGGAAGTCCAAAGTCCAGGGAATGCATCTGGTGAGGGTCTTCCTTGGTGGTGGCTTCACCACAGGATATTACATTGTGAGATGGCAGAAGCAGAGAACTGGTTTTTACAATTTTACTTTGGTTATCATGTCTTTTGTTGAACAAATTTTAAATTTTATAGTTATCAAATTAATCAGCCTTCCCTTTATTATTTAAGACTTGTTGCTTCAAGAAATCCTTTTTTCTCCCCAAGATATTATGGATATATTTTACTTTCATTTCTTAATTTTAAATTTCTTAATTTTCATATTTAGTACTTTAATCTACTTGCTTTCTTTTTTCTTTTTTCTTTTTTCTTTTTTTTTGTTTTGTGAAGTAGGGATTTGTCTTAATTACCTCCCAAAGGCCCTATCACCAAAACCATCCCATTGGGGTTAGGGTTTCAATACATGAATTTTGGGGGATACACTCAAGCTCATAAGAGGACGTAATTTAATTTTTAATGTGGCTAAGCAGTTATCCTGGTATTATTAATTGAATCATCTTTTTCCTGCTGATTCATAATGACACAGGGTCTGTTTTTCGAGTCTGA
>NW_007728430.1:31574-61769 GCF_000696425.1 Galeopterus variegatus | reverse complement strand
CACACACATAAAACAAAAACCCCAAACTTAAAGATTTTGTTTGGATTTGCATTCAAATTATGGATGATATGGGGAAAACTGACTTCTTTACAATATTGAGTTTTCTCATCATTGTCATGGCACATTTCCGCATTTATTCAGTTCTTTTACATTCTAGAATAATATGTTGCAATTTTTTTATGAGTCTTTGACATTTTTTTTTTTTTCCTTTTTGTCTTTTTTCGTGTCCGGCAACGGATCGCAACCCTCAGTGTCGCGCCCGTACCGGACTGGGACCAGCAACGGGATCGCAACCCTCGGTGTTGTACCCCCACCTCGCTCAGCCAGTGAGCGGGAACCGGTCTGTATGTGGGATCCGAACCCTTGGCGGGAGTGCCGCCGCGCTCCCAAGCGGTGCACTGTAGCAGTGAGCCACCGGGCCGGCCCAGAGTCTTTGACATATTTTGTTTTATTCTTAGGTACTTTATAGTTTTGTTGATAAGGTGCATTTTACTGTTATGGGTTTGTTCCTTCTATCAAGCATCTTTTCGCTGATGGTGATTTTTAATTTTAAGCTTGTTTGATAGGTGGAAGCTAAGTGGGTTGATCTTGTCTTAATAACTTGTGATCCAAATCTTCATTGCAGTAGTTTTGTTGATAAGGTGCATTTTACTGTTATGGGTTTGTTCCTTCTATCAAGCATCTTTTTGCTGATGGTGATTTTTAATTTTAAGCTTGTTTGATAGGTGGAAGCTAAGTGGGTTGATCTTGTCTTAATAACTTGTGATCCAAATGTTCATTGCAATTGATCTTGTCTTAATAACTTGTGATCCAAATCTTCATTGCAGGTGGAAATCACTTATTAACTGAGTTGATGTTTTTTCTTGTTTGATTGTTTTTCAAATTCAAATAATTCGAATGAGGCTCCACTACCTAAATTTCTCTTTCATGTAACTTTTACAGCCTTTTCTCTCATTGTGAGGGGATATATTTGAAGTTATGTGAGCCATACAAAATATGTTGGCCATACACATTTAATAGATTTACACAATTATTGCATTTGGTCTGTTGAATGATGAGAGAAATCATCTCTCATAAGTTTCTTAGCAAGTCTGGATTTTTGAGATTATTTTGGAGGCAGAGCCAGTTGTTTCCTTAGGAACAAAGACTTCCCTTTACTTAGATGCCTTCACTGTAAAAGATGTAGTGTTTTGATTCTACGTGACTTAGTTATAGTGAATTTCTTTTTGATTTTTCACTTTTAGCTTTTAAAAAAGGATAGAGTTTCTCACTGAGACCTTTATCACAGCCAGTGTTAATATGTGACATGGTGATGTTAGAAAGTGAATGAATCACAGGCAACATCTCATTAGTATCCTAAAGATAGCTGGGGAATGGGGAGAATTCTGTGGAGAAGAAAAAGTCATTTCAACAGATTGAACCTTACAGTTGAAAAAAAAATCATTTTCTATTCTGTATTTTATAATTGGCAGGTTTCCAGCCATTTGTTAGATATGGACAGGATGTTCTTTTGTATCGTTGTGATAACAAACTGGCTTCCTCTGTTGCAGCTCCCTATTTTTTAATGATTATTGAAATATCAGAGGCTTTTGCTATTGACCACTATGTAGTTGTCACGTGTCCTGGCCTTGGGTGAGACTGTTTTTCTAACCCAGTTTGTACAGGCCGTAGCATAGTTTATGGGCATGAGAGAAAAAGAGACTGGGATTCTAGTGGAAGGTGTCTCAGTTCTTCTGTTTTCTGGACATCATTAGGGGCCAGGCCCAGCCTACTTCCTGCACCTAATTCGATTGGAGTGCTTCTGCAGGGTGGGGGAGGTACCATCTAGTCCAGTTTAGAGTCCCACATTCGTTTCTCTGCATCTCCACATGAAGGTAGACAGATCACTCGGGTCTAAAGATGTTCTCTTGGAGCTTCACAACCTTGTTGCTGCTTCTGAAAGACCATTCTACTTCAGCATTGTGTAGGACAGAGAGAGACAAGGGCGGTCTTTGGAATGTATTTCACTCCTCTCTTAATGACACAGAATGGTTGTGACCTGCTTAGACGAACCTTTGCGATGCTGGAGCTGCCAGGGTGTGAGAAGGAACGTGGTTCTTTCAGGTTTTTCTTCATCGCAAGCTCTGATTGGGCCTGTTCTGTTTTGTAAAGGCAGTGTTTGAGCCAAAGGCTTTAAATTTTTTTTGAATAAGGTATGGGAAAGAAATACAGTTTATATTTCTACCCCATTTCCCACATATACCAGAAACAAAAGATTGATGAAATAAATCTTACATTTACTACATGCAGTGTTCTTTGTTGTATTCTATTGTTTATTTCATTTTAAAATGCTGATAACCACTCTGTGGATTTAACAAACCATTAATGTGTCAAGACCTACAATTTAAAAATAACTCTGACTTGAAGAGACCATTTATCATTTTGTTTCACTATTTGGTATTATTCCTGTTACAGTTTAACTTCCTCATAGAAGTAATCTTCTAGAAATGTGTACATAGTAATGTTAATGTACGTAAAGTTGTCCTGGGAACTATGTTTGTCTTCATGGCATCGTCTTCTGAGTGCACACATAGAGCTGACAAAATTACAGTATGACTTTCCAACAGGTGTATCAACTGGTGGCAATGGAGACTCCAAACTATTTTGTTGATTTGGAAATAGTAGTTATGAACTTGCCAAATTGGGTATATATTGTTAAATAGTATATATTACAGAAAGGACCAAATGTTCTCAGACCTTGTTTTTATTCTTCAGATTTCTGCTCATTTGTGTCAGTACTTGTAGCTTGTTTGTGGCATTTGATGCTACTCTTAGTGGTCTGCAGCTTGACAGCATAAGACATTCCAAATTTTCTAATTTTCACATGCTGTGAATCTATTCAAACTAACTTTTAGGATTCTGGATGATACTTCTCATTATAATTACTTTCCTGGAGATCAATCTGATCTCAGAATTGAACCTTTGCAAGTGAGTGTGTGACTCTGGATGTTTCATTCTTTCTCTGATCTCTGTCTCTTTTCTTGCAGGGGGATTATTTTGACTATGATGAGCTATTTTCTCTATGGCAAATTAGCTATGCTTCTAGAAAGCTGTGAGGAAGAGATCTTTCTAATCAATTGGATCTTGCCTTCTGCTTACTATGTGAATTCTAATGACCAAGCTCTTTATTAAGAAAAATGATGAAATAATATAAATTAATTACTTGGTTTTGCTCTAGCACTTTATTTTAATGAGTTTAATGAAAATATTTAGCATAGTTTCTTTTTGGCAATAAATAAAAAGATTTTTAAAGTCCTTTAATTTGGTTATGTACTGACTGAAATGATTGCAGAATAAACCCATACAAATGATCTTATAAATGGAATTACGTATTTAAATTTCAGTTTTTGAAAGCTGCCTTTCTTAAAGAGGGGTAATGGTTTGTGATTCAGACTACAGGTAGAGTCATCATTGTTTGTACTATACCTGTTATTGGTAGTCATTTTGAAAGAATAAAAAAAGTGCCTACAGGAAGTTGTAACTTCCATTTTTTCTTTTTTTTTCCTTTTTGTCTTTTTTCGTGACCGGCAACGGGATCGCAACCCTCAGTGTCGCACCCGCACCGCGCTCAACCAGTGAGCGGATTGGTCTCTATATGGGATCCGAACCCTCAGTGGGAGCGCCGCCACGCTGCCAAGCACCGCACTCTACCGAGTGCACCACCGGGCCGGCCCATAACTTCCATTTTTTCTATGGAGTGGGTGGTATATGCAAGTAAAATATGGGATATGCTCAGAGAAGGAAAGGGAATGCTTAAAAATTATAAAATCATGCTTACACAGCAGTCAGCTCTCAGTAATTCTTAAATTATAATAAATTACTTTTCATTCTGAATTTTATATTTAACATGATAATCTTAATTTTGGATTCACAGTTACTATTCCCATAGCATTTTACATTTAGTAATAAAGTCTGTATAGGCTGTTTCATGTGAAAGGAAGAAGGGATATATTGTTCCAAGTTTTTCAGAAAAGAGTTATGGATTACAATTTATGTATACTTTATTCATGTTCACATTCTGTTGTAGAATGTCTTTTTAGGTCTAGGACCTGATTTTTCACTTGCGTTAAACTGGACTTGAAATTAGTATTTAGTTAATAAACTCTCTTTAGGGATTACGAAAGTTGTTTCTTATCACAGATGGACTCACAATAGTACTAGAGTAGTGCTTCACTTCTTGTCTTGAGTGACTCAAAATGCTGTCCTGAATCAGGTCTTTGTTCTCCTAACAAAATCTTCTCAACTTTGGGACATTGTTCTGCTCACTCCTAGAAGATGAGGAAACCACAGACGGGGATGGAGAAAGATAGCTCAATATTGTTTGTAAAATGACTGGAAGGTATTTGTTAACTTTTCTACTGTTCTGGAGACTTACCATGTCGTGTTAGAACAGTTTCCTAATATGTCCATCAAGATATCGGTGTATTTATAGGGCTCCTTCGGTATGTCTCAAGCAGTTGATTGATTTGCAGCACTTAGAAGAAAGGACTGGATGGATTTTTTTTTTTTAAAAGCAGCAGCTATACCAGTTATAACTGAGCATACTTGTATTTCATCAGTCTATTATCATATACTTTTTCATTCAGTTCCCTAATAGTTTAATGCCTTATGCTCCTATTTGTTCTGACTTAATTAATTTCCCTTCTTAGATATGTGAAGATTAAGCTGATCTGCTTCACTCTGTATTTAGGGACACTGTGTTTCCTACTTATCACCTGCTGCTAATCTTTAGCAGTAAAATTAAACTGACATTTGTTAAAGGATGTTTTGATCTATCTTTGAAAAGGGTAGTAAAGAGTAATTAGTCACAGTAATGGCTTTTTATTTTTTCATTTTGTGTGCAAATTTAGGTCCTTGCTCAAACAGATTCTAATTTTGTAATGGTGGTAGAGAATTCTTGCTTTAATTTCATGGTTTGCTTAAACAGTTAAAAATCCGGTGAATCCTTGAAGCATTTGTGAATTTAATAGCTTTGAAAACTAGCCTCGTTTACTTGGGTAGCTCACAAGGCTGGCGCCAGCATCAGTCCTATGGAGTTTTTCTTTTCTTTCTCCTTGGCTCAGAGGTTGGCCCCGGTCCTATCAGTTGAAAAACTGTCTACAGCTACGAGGTATAGATAACTCACTTTAGATTGTCACCAAATATGAAGTGGGGACACTGGCACAGGGCTTTAGGCTTCCTGAGTGATCAGGGTTAATGTTTCTGTGTCTCAGTGACTTAGAGTCAACATAAAAACCAGGGAGGGAATGAAATGTGTGTGGGAAGCAGAATGCATCAAAGAACAACTAAGACTTGGTGCTGAGGGGTAAGACCTGCATGCTTTATGTGCAGAACATAGCTGATTATTCTAGGTCAGGCACCCCATTCTCCAGCTCCATGCTTCCAAAGCCCCACTGAGAGCAAGTGTTCTATAAGCAGAGAGCAGTGAATGTAACAGCTGTGGGGCTTAGTAAGAATTTTTATTCTGTTCTATGTGGCTGTCACCTGAGGCCATTATCATTAGCTGGGTACTACCTAACTGGAGGTTCTCCTCTCTAGATCAGAAAGATCGTAGGTAGTATCCCACAGCGATTACTATTACTTCACACAGTATCAGGGAAGGAGAGGAAGGAATTCTGCTTTATTGGTTATTATATTGATCCTTGTCTATAGGGCAGGTGCCCTTTGAAGACACGTCTGGACCCATTTTATGCACAAAGCTACTGTATTACAGGCTGCCCTTCCTGCCTGGGAGCACCTCTCAGGTATGGTTTCTCTGTGACTATTGGCACCTGAGCAATCCCCCTAGGAAGGATGGCCCAGCTCCCTACACATGCCAACTTCAGGGTCCATGGAGTAGTTCCTCACATCCCGGCCCATTCCTGGGAAGAGAGAGCCCTGCTTCCTCCTCTCGTCCCCATTCAGTTGCTTCTTGGAGAGCACTCTGCCTGTTTACTGTTCCCCAACGTTCAGCCTCAACCTCTTTACAATTTATGAGTCCTCATAAGGCATTTTTCAGCCTTAGGTCTGCTGTCTGCAGTATCTCCTCACCTTTGATACTTCCAGGGCCACCTCCACAGCCCTGTCTGCCTTAGAGGTCTGGCTTTCACCTTGCTGGCCTTGTTTCTCCTGTCAAATTTAGGAACACCTCTCTCAAGTTTCTTTCATAATTTGAACCGTAAGATTTTTCAGAGCTTTCTAGTTTTCCTGTGTAGGGACTAATCTTTGGAATGATAACATTCAGTAAACAGTTTGTTCATGTCTTTGTTGTAGTGGCTTATTGTGAGTTTTATGTAACATTCTTTAATAACAATAATTTTTAAAACTTTGCTGCATTATCGAATAGAGAGACTTCCATTTTGACAAGGTGTTGAAGAGAATCAGATCTTTAGCCTACAGTTTTACTTGTTTGATGGCAGGAAGAGTTTTGTGTGAAGTAGCTTCTGCCTTTGTACATTTCAGACATTGTTTCTTCTGCACTACCCACCTACTTCACTGCTGGGCATGGTAGGCTGCACAGGAAGCTGTCCTGCCCTGTACTTTTTTGTCCTGATGCTGAGTTCGCACAGCAGGCAGTGCAAGTATTCCTGAAAGCTATTCCTATACTAACGTGGCTAGCATTAAAGAAGCCACATAAATATGCCCAACTCAAATTTCCCTTATCCACATCCCCCAAAGGCCCAGGGCCACATGACCTTGTACAAGGGAAAGTGTGAAATTGGAGGGTAAAGAAAGAATACTCTTAACAGACTGCAGTCGAAATTTCTTACAAATTCTACAAAATGCTGCAAATTCTACAAAAACGCATGGCCATGTAATACATTGCCAGGGCTTCCAAATTCTACAGAAACATATGGCCATGTAAATATATGGGTAGGGCTCCCAAAGCCTTGGAAGGGACCTAGGCAAGTGTGTATCCCCGAAGCTTGTTTTGTTGGCATTGTTATAAACTGCTTCCAATGAGTCTTTATCTTCTGGTAGAAAAAGATTAGAATACCATATCAAAATATGGTTAGGTACAGTGCTTTCTAGACTGTCTTATATGTGTAGTTGACACTAGAGAACTCATTGAAATGAATAACTGTTATTATTACTGATAGTAATAACAGACATTTAGTTAGCCCTTTCCATGTGCCAGGCACTTTTAGGAGCACGTAACATATTATCTTTCTTTTTTTGTTCCAACCTCATCCTATGCCTCTGCTCATGTTTAAACCTGTATTTTATTTATTTATTTTAAAATTTTATTTTTTAATTTTAATTTTTTTCTTTGTACATTTATGGAATACAATGAACATATTATCACTAATCCTTAGGACAACCCTAAGAGTTAGGTACCATTATTATTTTCATTTTAAAGAACCTGTATTTTATTTATTTATTTTAAAATTTTATTTTTTAATTTTAATTTTTTTCTTTGTACGTTTATGGAATACAATGAACATATTATCACTAATCCTTAGGACAACCCTAAGAGTTAGGTACCATTATTATTTTCATTTTAAAGAGAAGTCTGAGGCACAGAGATTTAAGTCACTTGTCACAGCCAATAAATCGTAGAGCTGGGATTAAAGCTCAGGCTCCGCAGTTTGCGTTCTTAACCCCACTTCACCACCTCTCAGTTCCTAATAGAGCTTCCACAGTCCTGACCTGATGCACAAGGCCACAGAGTAACCTTTCCAGTATACTGAGTGTGGATGTCTTTTGTTTTTCCTATTTTAGGAAAGTTATAACAAACAAACAAAAAAAATTTTCTATAATGTAAGACCCGTGCACCATGCACAAATCTCACACTCGCAGGGACAGCTCACTTCGTGAAGACCACGAGACTGAGAGACCATTGCAATCAGGGAAGAGGAGTTTTATTCCAGCATGCTGGGGTCACTTAGTCTCCTGGACAAAAGCGATCCCGAGCTTGCAATACAAGCACCTTTTATACAGTTTTTCCTGAACAGACCTTTACGACAGGATGAGTTGTTGGTTATCTGTGGCACCTTTAGATTTATGGGTAGACTTTAGCAGGCTGGTACCCCGATAGATTTGTGGCACCGTTAGATTTACAGGTGGGCTTTAGCAGGCTGGTACCCCCGATAAGGAACGGCGCATTTCTCAATCGTTTATCTTCCCTGGGGCCTGGCCAGGTGGCCTTTAAATAAGGAACTAGCCAGTTCCTGGAACTGGGTGGGGGTTATTCCCTTCCTGGAATGTTTAGTGTGCTTGGGCCCGCCTGACCTTTGTATGGCCTCTTAGAAGCTGCTTTACTTAAAATGTTTTTAGCAAGCATTTGTTACAAAACTGTGTATATTAAAGTTATATTTTTCCACAATTCCCCTACAATAACAGAAGCTAGAAGGAAAGGAGTGATAAATAGGGTCCCTGAGAAAACACAAGAGTTGAGACTGGTTAGCCAGTGAGAGGCCAGGTTATTGAATAACTACTTAATTGTACTGTGTTTTCTAGATTCTAAGAAAAACTTCTTTTTACATTTTGAATGATTTTAAGTCAATATGTGCTTTACAGATGTATATAGGTGATGTGGTAAGGGTTTTTCTCTCCTATCTGAAAAACTATGTTTAAACTGATGGGACAAATGAAAAGGAAAGGGTGTCTTGGAAAAACAGCACATAAAGGGTTGCTACAAAGAGGATATTGTCCAATACCTTCATTTGCAGAAAAGGAATAATTCAGAGAAAATAGGTTAGATAATAAAAAGAGAGTTTGATGAACATAAGGAATTCTTTCTTAATGATAATATTAGAACAGTGCTCCAAAAGAGAGTATAGAATTTCAGTTTTTAAAGGCACATAAAATATGATTAGAGCTTTCTGTCTCAAATAAATGTGGAGTTGACCTCTAGACCTGATTTGAAATTCTTCCTCTCACTAAAAAGAGACTTAGCATATGAATTAACTTTACTATGGTAACTTGTTAGATAAAAGCGTCTTATACTATGCATCTCATTCACTGCAGTCTTACTGGTTAATATTATTCAGCCCTCACCCAGGCTTCTGGGTAGGAATTACTTTTGAGTATCTTATGTAATTAACAGCCATTAACCTACACATCCGTCTTGTAAGCACTGACTTATCATTCTGAGGGCCAGCAGTACCATCGCAGTGCTGTCACAGCAGTGACTGGAACACCAGTGAAGTTAATGGCAGTGGAATGGGCCTATTCTTTTTTCCCTCTATTTCTTCAACCAAAGTGTCTCCACCAAAGTCTTCAGCCAAAGACTTCCTTCTTTGACCACCAATTTCATCTTAATCTTGTTGGGATCAGATGAACAGTCCTGGGATCAGATGAACAGTTTTAGAGAAAGGAAGGTCTCAGAAGGGAGATTTGGGATAGATTTCTCTCCATCCTCTGCTAGCACTAGTCATTTATCCCTGGGACTTTGCAAAAATGATGTTAGGTTGAGATAGAGTGGTATTTTTTCAGGTAATTGTTGAGGCATGTGTGAAGTCATCAAGTTGCTTTGTAAGCCAGAAGAAATGTAAAAATTAACATACTTAACACAGAATTTAATGAAGAATGAATTTCAATTGTAATTTGGATATTAATAATTAAATATTATTTAAAATGAAATTTTATAACATAGGGGTGTTTGTAGATAAGGCAAAAGGAATCTAAAAATATACTTAACTAGTTGTATAATTTATTTAATTCAGAACAGAAACATTTTCTCAATTATTTATTGTCTACCTCCTTCTTCAAATAATACCATTAATTATGGGTCCATGATAACAATCAAATACCCTACAAGTGAATCAGAAATGTGTGCTGAATGCTTATACCTACATAACGTTAATAGTTCAAAATGCCTTGAATAATTCCATGAACATATTCAATAAAATAGTACAAGACAGCCATAGGGAAGAATTTTAAAATGATGTGCTATGATAAGCATAATTTGAGCTATGATTTAATGTAAGTGAGCATCTATGAATACCATTTTTTTTTTTTTTTTTGGCTATTGAAATATTCTCAAGACATCCACCAGTGCTGGCTGGGTCCTGGGCAGTGCAGATATAAAGCATTTTCATCATTGCAGAAAGTCCTCCTGGTCAGCACTGCTCTAAAGAGTTGTGTTAAAACTAACAGCTTCTCTGATTGACTACCTATAATTATGTGCAGGGGTCTAGGGTTTCAAAGGTGACCTCTTTATGTAGATCCGGCCATCTAACCTCACTTCCTCACCTATCCTACACTCTTAAAACTCTGTCATGCTATCATGATTACTTTAAAACTTTTCTGCATTTTCACTCAGCTGTTTCCTTGTTTCTCAGAAATAGCCAAGTGTCTCATTCTGAGGCCAACTTCATAACCTCAATATCCTTGATTCTGTCCTTTCACACCTTTTTTTAGATTGCTTGTCTTCCATCTTTAGTCTCTCCTCTATTTGTTTCTTACTACAGCCTGACCTGTTACTCTTTCTTTAGCACTGATTCATTAACTGCTTGCATTGGCATTGAACTCAATATGATGTACACATACCTGCAAAGTGTACTATATATATTTTCCATTTTCCAGTACATTCTGTAGTTATCTATAGTTCCCAGGAAAAGAACTTTGTATAGTACGTGTCATCCTCTGCTCAGATATCTTCAGCATGAAACCTATACTGTAAGTATGGCTCCTAAAACTTCTAAACTTTCCTCTTTTTCTTGCTTATTATAGGTCACCACTATTTTTCCTCAAGCACATTGGGTATATTACTGATTCCCCAGTGTTGTACACATTGTTTTCCTCACCTGGAAGCAACCCCTGCCTCACCCCTCTTTTCACTTGTCTAAATCCTATCCTTATTTAAACTTATTAATGCTTAGAATGTGCTGTGTAGCTTATTGTTACTTTTTTGAGGTCAGGGGCCAGACTGTATCCCTGGTCCTCTGAGTGCCCTGTGTGAGAGTACTTAAAAATGTTCATGGAAAAATAGAATTAAAGGATAATATGAATCTTTCCATGCTTTAAATATTCGGTAAACAGTTAGTGACAACAGAAAGTCTCTACATCACGGTGGGCAAACTACTACTTGAGGACCAAATCTGGCCCATTTCCAGCTTTTGTAAATAAAGTTTTATTGGAACACAGCCACACTCATTTATTTACTTATTGCCTACAATTGCCATTGCACTATAATAGTGAGTTAAGTAGTTGTAACAGAGACTATGTGACCCACAAAGCTAAAATATTTACTATTTAATCTTTTACTGAAAAAGTTTGCCCATCTCTTTATTCAATATATGCATGTATTGAAACAACAAGCTGTACTCCATAAACATGTACAATGAAAAAAAAAAAGCTTCCCTGTCTCTGATCTACATTTGTAACATTACAGGTTCTCACATGTCTTACAAGTTAGACATCACAGACTAAATCAAGTACTATGCCTAGAGGAATTATCTGTGATTACTCTTCATTAATGCATCTGCTAGACTATTATTGTAAGGTTACATATAATTATTAAAATTATGGGAGTTAAACATATGTTTCAAGGATAGAATAAATTCCCAAGTACTCATTCTTTCAGTTGGTAAGACAATGTTTGACTAAATCTTCCATTACTAATTCTTTTTCCTACCTAATAAGGTTGTTTAATTGAAATGGAACAAAAGCATAATTACCGAGCTTATCTCTCTCTTTTTTTTTTAGCTTATCTGGTTTTAATGTAGTTTGCCTTAGTCTTGTGAAAACTTTCTAATTATAGTATAAAATTTACATCCTTAGAATATGTGTTCTTAATTAGGTTAACTTGGAAAGCATGATTTATTTTAAATTGATATTTATAAATGTGTGTACACACACACACACACACACACACACACACACACACACGAGGGAACTTTGAAAAGTTCCTGGAAAGATTCATATTATCTTTTAATTTATTTTTCCATGAACTTTTTGAAGTACCCTCGTGTATATGAGATACTCAGATATATATGAGATACTGATTAAAATATCTGTAAAGCAGACATAAATTCAACATTTATTCAATTCCTGACTAAACTTTGATTAAACTTTGTACAGGGAATTAGGAGTGTCCTAAGAATTTGGTCACAGGACAAAAATAGGAAGGAGAAACATTGAAGTATAAGAAGTAAAGCAGAAAATACATTTCATGAAATAAGCTGTAAGAAGAGGTCTTTGAGATAACACCGAGGATTAGATTGTCCAAACAGATTTACGAGAATCAGATTTTAAACCCACATCAAACTTTCCTAATGATGTTCATGGTTACAAATGGTCCTGAGGTACAGGACTGCCATCCCCACTCACCAGGTGCTCTTTGGCTGCATTAGGATGCTCTGGTACACAGGTAAGGTACAAGCACTTAGAAGCAGTGCTTGTGGTATGTTAGGGAGCTGTTTCCATTAGGAACCATTTCCATTTCATGTTTCGATGATTACACAACTTATGTGACATTTTCCAAGGGGCTATCCTCCATAAATCCAAAGATTTGAGATTTGTTGACCAGAAATAATCCTAGACAGATTAGGTACATCCTGCTAAAATCACTCCATAGATAAGGACGTTTTTGCTACTAAACGCTTTTAGATTGTTTGTCAAGAGGTCCGGCACTAGTATGTTCACAAGAATTGAGCAGGAATGTTTCCACACCTCAGCCCCTCCCATGCCCTAAAAAGGCAAAATGAATTATAGGCGTGCGGTTAACCATTTCTCCCCACAGAGTCTCCCCAGCCTTGCCCATCCCCAACCCCCCTGAGCTGTGGAAGGTGATAAAAGACCAGAAAGAGCGGAGGCAAGATAATATATCCACGTCAGTTAGCATGTGCCCCAAGTTGTTTTCTGTTCTTTTTTTTTTTTTAAGTTTATTTGAGACCTTAAGTTTACCTGTGGATGTGCTTAAATTTTGAGTATGATTTTTGTACCTGTATATTCAGAATAGGAAGGGAAGTATCCAAATGAATCTTTCTGATCCTCAACTCTCATTATGTCATTGCTTTCTAAATATTCTTGTTGCCACTCTATGGAATGTAGTTTAAATATCTTATCCCACCATTTCCAGGCAATGCACGGGCTGGTCCTGACTTATCCTTCCCACTCTCTTGGCTTCTACTTTCCTAAAGAATCATCTATGCCAACTCGAGAGAGCTACATCTACCTCAAATGTGGCTTCCTTATCACGGTGACTTTTAGTGAATTCTTTCTGCCAGGAGTGTCCTCTCTCACTCTTCTTATTCCAGCCTATCTAAATTCCACGCCTCTCTAGATTCTAGATTGAATCACACCTGTTCTGCAAAACGGTTTCTGTCAGTATACAGGAGGCTCTCTTCTGAAGTAGTAGTAGTTGCTGTTTGTGTCTGTCACTTGGAACTCGCCTTTCTTCCTAACTAGGTCATGAGCTCCTTTAAGATGGTCACTGTCTTAGATACTGTAGTACAGCACCACAAAGATTAACCTGTACCTACTAGGAGCTTGAGCCAGATGTTGATAGAGTACTTGAACGCTAATAATAATAGTGATGAATGTGGGCAGTGCCATATTTTTCAAGTTGGTGAGAGACATTTTTTCTTTATTTTTCTGTTTTGTTTTTGTTTTTGAAATCATACATATCCATCCACTGCATGAGGCCAGCACTATGGAGGTGACATGGAGTGATGGTTTAGAGTGACGGCTTTGTAGCCAGTACTAGTACTGGCAGCACCAGGATTGCATATGTCTGACATCGGGAAAGTCACGTAATTTTCTACTCCTCAGTGTTCTCATCTGTAAAATAGGGCAATAATAGTACTTACCTTCATGTGGTTGTTGTCAAAATTAACTGAATAATGTATAACGTGCTTAGAGCATTGGCACATAGTAGAGCTGCTTTTCATTATTATGATCATTGTTGTCGAGGTATGTAAAGTTTTTGTTTACATATCCTGAAACAAGCATCTGTCTGAAACAGGTCGTTAACTTACTTGGAGAAGCTATTTATGCTTTCAAGACAGGTTGACTACATTCAAAGATGAATTCTGATACCAGAGGAATTCATGCCACCTAAATATAAGAAAATCATCAGGGCACACTGATTTTCAAAGCCAAATTTTTTGATGGGGATTCTGTCTGGCTAGGATTTTTTCTCTTCTTCTAAGCTAACAGAGTCCAAGAGGCTAGTAAGGTGGTAACTATGTTACGTCATCGTTCTTGAGGTAATAACTAGCAACTTCGAAGGAAGAAGTATAAGTACAAAGTTAGATATTCTGGACTTTTCTTGATTTGGAAAAAAGACCTGGCACAGAGAGCCATAAATATGGGAAGGAAATAGACATCTGGGTAATGGAATCTGTATTCACTTAGATAAGGAGAATTGGTAAGAAAGTGGGGACTATCTCAGAGCTTATAAAATGTAATAATCATTTTGAAGCCATTTTAGTATTCAATAATGGAAATTGTACAAGCCAGAACATGGTAAGAAAGGTAAGAGATGAAGGTGGATGCTATCAGATCAGCTAATTCAATGAGATTCTTCTCTTTAAGAGCCAGATTTTAAAACTATGACTGTTAGGAATAGAGACTAGTGAGACTGAATATTATTTCCATATACTCATCAAAGGAATAAGATTAAAGTGGTTAAAAATAAAATGCCATTTTTCTATAAAATCAACAAATACAAACAAGACAGTAGTGTTTAGTATTGATGAAGGTATACAAGGAGCTCTTGTATGTAGTTAATGCAATGTAAACTGATGGAGCCTTTGAGGAACGCATTTTAGCAATGTATTTCCAGACATTAAAAAGTTTATATTCTCCCTTATAATAACTCTATTTGAAATCTATGGTAAAGAGATAGAGGATCAGGTAAAGATTTATGTACATTAAAGTTAATTGAAGCATCATTTACTATGCATAAGTGGGAAACCATCCAAATTTTCACCAATATTGGAATAAATTGTGTGATAGCTTTAAAAGAGAACATTATACAGCTATTAACTTTGCATTTTAGAAGAGTATATGGTAATATTGGTAAGAACCTATATAGTAATATTGGTTGCATTTAATATTGATTTTAAATGGTGTGCATAGAATGTGCACAATTTTTATAAATTTATAAGCACAGAACATGACTGGATGAAAATAAAATGAGTTGTTACGATAGTTGAATAATGGGTAACTTTAGGTTTCTATATGTATTTGTATCAATTTTTGAGAATAACCCTGTTTGTACTTTTATAACTAGAAATAGTATTATTTATAAATGAATAGTTGTTCTCTCCTATAATCTGAGCCCTCCGCACTGGGGTATTCAATGGCTCCATGTCAACATAAGCTAACAAAGGCAATGACTTGCCAGCACTAGTTCCAGCCCTGGCACAAAATAGGTGTTTCATAAGTGTTTCTTGATTTGAAATTAATCTCCAGGGAGGTTGGACCTATTTACTTTGCCCCTCCCTGTCAGCAACGTGAAAAGAATAAGAAGCTTAATGTAGAGAATTTCACTTAAAACAAAATAGGTGTTTCATAAGTGTTTCTTGATTTGAAATTAATCTCCAGGGAGGTTGGACCTAATTACTTTGCCCCTCCCTGTCAGCAACGTGAAAAGAATAAGAAGCTTAATGTAGAGAATTTCACTTAAGAAAAAAAAAACCTAAAATTTAATGGGAAGAATTATGGTCATAATAAGTAGTTACCTAGTTTAATGCTTTGTAGAAAAGCATTACAAAATTATCAAGGGCAAACATAAATGTAGTTATTGAAAATTGAAAAATGTGGAAGTAATATTTAGAAAATTAATCATCAAACATTTGAGCATCTTTTATGTACTTGCCACTGTGCTAGAGATTGAAAGGTGAACCAGATGGCCCTTACTCTCAAGATCACAGTCTAGTAGTAAGAGACACACATGCATAGGTGAGTAATTAGGGAACCATGTGGTCAGTCCAGTGGTGGAGGAATTCCCAGGCTGTTTAAGTGATCAGAAGAAGGGCATTAATTCAGACTGGGGGTGGGGGTGCAAAAGGAACTCTTTCTGGAAGGGGATGATACAGGGAGATAATGGTAATTTTAAAATGTGTAGTAGTTAGTTAGGTGGAGAAGAATAGGTGACAAGCATTCCAGAGAGAAGGAACAGCAAGAACCAAAGCATGGAGGAGAGGCATGTCCCAGTATATTGTGGGGATTGCAGGGGGTGGTGGTGCCAGTTACTGGAGTGTGAAGCCGAGTAGGTAGTGGTGGGGGTCAGGCTGATAAGGTAGGCAGGGAGAAGATATAGTGCTTTCTGTAGTGTTCTGAGGATCGTAGACTTTGATCTACATAATGGTCTCTCAAGGGTTTTAAGCGAGGAAGTGACAATGAGATTTGCAAATTAGGAAGACTCTTTTTGGCGGAATATATGGAACATGGCATAGGAAGAGGTACAAGTCTAAAGGCAGGAAGAATAACCAGTTAATGGCTGTTGAAGGAGTGAGGGGAATAGGACAGGGAGAAGACCAAAGATTAATAATATGATTGATAAACGTAGAAAATAAAAATCTAGTATGTTCGTTTTGGTCCTAGCTTGTTAAAAAGTTTTTTCCCCGCTGTATCCGTGTATGCACAAAAACAGAGACACAGAAAATAATGAATATAAGGACTTTATTAAGACTATACCATCACTAATGTTGACAGTGATTGTCATTAGATAGCAGGAATTCAGGAGCCAATGCCTTTTTTCTTTGTGTTTTTCATGTATTTTGCTTTGAACATGGATTACTTTTATAATCAGAAAAGGAGCACGTCCTTTTAGGAGAAAGAGAAAGATCAAAGAAAGTACTAGGATTAAGATTTAAATCAGATTTAGGAATGAGACTGCTATAAAAAGAAACACCAGAAAATACTGACAAAAAGTCATAGGACTAAGTGAAAGAAGCTTGTCACAGAAAGATAAATCGTATATGATTCCACTTATATGAAGGCAAATACGTAGAGACAGAAAGAATGGTGGTTGCCTGGGACAAGGGAGATGGAGAATGGGAGTTGCTATTTAATGGGTATAGAGTTTCAGTTTTTCAAGATGAAAAGCTCTGGAGACTGTACAATATGAATGTACTTAAAGCTACTCAACTGTACACACTTAAGAATGTTTAAAAATGGCAAATTTTATGTTATGTGTATTTTACTACAATTAAAAAAAAGCAGGACAAATCTGCATTGCATGGTTGACTCTAGTACCCTGTTGCATATAGAAGCAGATATATCGTGCATCCAGGGTTAGTGTTTTGCTAGGCTAGTGTAGAATAAGGTCACAAGGAGTATTAGTGGGGTCGGCTCACGTGGTTAGTTAGTTCTGGGTTAGGGGGTGGGTAGGGAAGGAATAAGAGGTTAGGAAGAGCCCTTAAAGAGCAGGTGTATTAGGAAAATACCAAAGAGACAGGAGAATATAGTCAGAGAATAGGCAATGGAAATTTTCGTGTGTTCTGTGGTAGTGATACCTACATTCATTATAGGTTAAATTCTCCTGTTAGATGGGAAGTTCCTTAAAGGTCAGTTAGAATTATTTTTATTTGTACTTTGTAATAGTTTAGAAAATGAGACTAAATACCTAGCATGTGCTCAGTAAAATACCTTATCAGTTAAAGAATATAAGTATATTGAGTTTCACGTACTAGGAAGCAGCAGCCCACACATAAAAATGGCTTTTGCTTGCCCCTCTTTTCCTTCTGTGGTCTTATTCTGAACTGTCCAGTAGGGCTCAGAATTTGTATGGTTCTTTCCCATACCCTTTTTGTTTTCTGTCTAAGGGAAATTGATATTCCACTGAGATTTGGAGAAAAAATTACAGATGTTGACGCCACCCTCCAGTAGGGCTCAGAATTTGTATGGTTCTTTCCCATACCCTTTTTGTTTTCTGTCTAAGGGGAATTGATATTCCACTGAGATTTGGAGAAAAAATTACAGATGTTGACGCCACCTCTGTAGATTCTGATTTAGTTGCTGTTGGGTAGGACCTTGGCATTTCCATTTCTAATAAGCTTCTCAAGTGATTCCGGTACACACCAAACTTGCATGGCTACTGTTAGAAATATCAGTTTTGTCTTTCTAAGGTTACAATGACCTTATTATATTTGCCTTTGCTGTATAATGTTATGGTTACCTAATATTTTTAGGTATTATTGAAGTGTGGAATAGAATCTGAGGTATATTTCCTCTTTTGCTAAGAAAATTTGTGTGAACGAGATACTAACATGGATCTTTTTCTTAGAAACAAATAAAAGCAGGGACATGGGTTGTTTCATATGTTTGATGAAAAGTCAATAGCATTAAACTCCATTAAAAAGTACATTAATTTTCTTCACATTGAGGAAATTCTGTTTAGTCATTCAAAAACATAATCTAGAAGAAGAAATTTAATTATAAAAAGGGTGCTGTAATTTAAGACTGGGAAGATTTAATGTGCTTCATTAAATTTTATAAAATGCTGTTTTTCTTTGACAAATTATAGCAGTGTTCAGCTTATGTTGTTTAAATTATTTAATAAGATTTAGGAAAAGATTGCTAGATTTATTTCATCAGTTTGATTTTAAAAGTAAACAGGAGGAGCTAAATGAGCTTTAATTTTACGGCCATTTAAAAGAACCATCAAGCAGTCTTTTAAAAGTTGGTTAATCTTTTCCAGTCCTGCCAATAGCATTTGTTTTAAAGCTTTTCTTAGATAAGTGTGAGAATCTGACTTTATATCAGAAAGCTTAAAATGAAGCAAATTATTTCTGTTATTGTTGCATAATTTTATATAAAATAAAACACAGGTACAGAAAACCACATAAAACAAATTTATAGTTTAATGAAGGCAGACATCCTTGTAATCAACACCTGGGTTAAGACATAAACTTTATACCCCAGGAGTCCTCCCTGTGCCCCATCCCTGAGCCCCATCCCTGAGCCTTGTCCCTCCCCCCCCAGTGGTGACCCCTGTTCTGCTTTTGTAGTAATTCCTGTGTTTTTAAAAGTAGCTTTGTCATCCAAATGTAGCTCTAGACACTATAGTGGAGCTCTTTTTTAAAAGAAGTTTATCAGGGCTGTCCAGTGGCTCACTTGGGAGAGTGTGGTGCTGATAACACCAAGGCCACAGGTTCAGATCCCTGTATGGGGTGGGGATGGCCAGTTAGCTCACTTGGGAGAGCGTGGTGCTGACAACACCAAGTCAGGGGTTAAGATCCCCTTTCCGATCATCTTTTTTTTTTTTCCTTTTTGTCTTTTTTACTGACCGGTAACGGGATCGCAACCCTCGGTGCTGCGCCCGCACCGCGCTCAGCCAGTGAGCGGGAACCGGTCTCCACATGGGATCCGAACCCTCGGCAGGAGCGCCACCGCGCTCTCAAGTGGCGCACTCTCCAGTGCACCACCGGGCCGGCCCATTACCGATCATCTTTTAAAAATAAATAAATAAATAATAAAAATAAAAGAAGTTTATCTGTTTTTAAAATCTCTTTTAATCTATAGTAGCACTGTTCAATAATGGCGCACTCTCCAGTGCACCACCGGGCCGGCCCATTACCGATCATCTTTTAAAAATAAATAAACAAATAATAAAAATAAAAGAAGTTTATCTGTTTTTAAAATCTCTTTTAATCTATAGTAGCACTGTTCAATAATGAGAGGCATATACGTAATTTATACTTCTCTAGTAGCCACAATATAAAAAGTAGAAAAAAAAGTGGAGTTAATGTTGCAAGTATATTTTATTTAACTAAATATATCAAAATATTATTATTTCAACATGTAATCAAGAAAAAAATTGAGATATTTTACATTTTTTTTTCTTTTTTTCATACTAAATCTTAGAAATCTGGTGGGTTTTTTATACTTACAGCACCTCTCAAATTGTCCCAGGTTTGGCCAGTTGAAAAGCCCCTTTTAGCTGGCCCCTGTGTACTTGTGATATGCCCCCATCATTATTTTGAGTACCTCCTTTTTCCGGCATTCAAGATGTTGCAAACTCATCTTGTACCTGCCCTGTCCCAACCCTGAAATCAGCCATTTGTCTCAGGAGCCCTTGCTCCTTTTAGTGCAAATGGTTTTGAAGATCAAGTTATGGACACTAGGTGTGTGCAGTGCACTTGAGGTGCCTCTACTAGGTGGCCAGAGCTAAGGAATACATGTATGTGTGTATGTATGTACATACATATACTGATACACACCTGCACGCATAGATGTATTTCTACAAATACTTTAAAAAAAAAATCATGACTTAACACCAGTACTTCTAATTCCTGTCCATCCCCACGGGGCTCTTTCTTGCCTTCTCCTTTTCCATGTTTGTATGTCCCTTCTTTCATAATGAGAACCCTGGTACTGAGCAATAGCAACCCATTCACTTATGTGCTCAGTCCTATAATTCATCTGGTATAGTTTCCAAACTGCTGCTCCCATTTTCCACTACAAAAAACAAATCTGCTAGAACAATTTCAGGATTTAGTTGCTGTTCTCCCCCACAATTCAGAATATACAGTCAAATATGGCATTTATCTAATTAGTTCTTTCTTTCCCTCCCCCTCTTTCAGTGTGGTTATGTATTCATTTGAGATACAATGGGGTATGTTTGTTTGTTATCGTTTTTTCACTTTTAGGTGTTTCTTCCCCTACTCATCTTTATTGATTTGATTATATGCATAACACTAACATGCTTTCAAAAGTCAATACTATACAGAGAAGTGTGTGTCTCCTGTATGTCTTCCATCCCACTTCCCCCACCCCTTGCAGGTAACTTCTGCTGCTTTCTGGCTTATCCTTCCTATGACTCATTTTGTGAAGATTAGCATATATATGCCTTCTTATTTTCCCCTTCCTTCCCACACACTGTTGAAATTCCAGAATAGGCAGATCTATAGAGATAGAAAGTAGATTCATGGTTGCCTAGAGGTAGGGAGTTTGGGGGGATATGAATGACTGCTAATGGGTACAGTGTTTCTTTCTGGCATTGATGAAAATGTTCTGAAATTGTGGTAATAGTCATACCATTACACTAATTATATTAAAAGCCATTGAATTTGTACTTTAAATAGGTGAGCTGTATGGTATGTGAAATATATCTCATTAAAGCTGCTATTTTTTTAAAAAAGATGACATACTATATGTGTTCTTTTTGACTTTATTTTACACTCAGCTGTATCTCTTAGAAATCAGTTCACAGAGATCTTTGCTCTTTTTTATAGCTGCTTAGTACTCTATTGTGTGTATATCCCATAGTTTATTTAGCAAATCTCCTGTTCATGCATGGACATTAAGGTAGCTTTCAGTGTTCTTCAAATATGAACAGTACTTCAGTGAATAACCATGTGCACATATGTTTTCACATTGTTGGAGGGTTTTCCTCAGGGTACGTTCCTAGAAGTGGGATTGTTAGATCAAAGGGAAGATGCATATATTAGATATTGCAATATTGGATATTGCCAGTTTGTCTTTTGACTTTGCTTATGCAAGTTTTTCTTTTTATATAGTTAAATTTATCAGTCTATTTTTTGCACATCTGGCTTTTAAGTCATAATTAGAAAACCTTTCCCTATACTCATGTTAAAAAAGAATTCACCTATATTTTCTTCTACTACTGAGTTTCATATTTTAAGTTTAGATCTTGGATGCATTATCTTTTTCCAAATTGCTATCCAGTTGTACCAATCCTATTTATTAAAAAAGGCCATCTTTGCCTCAGTGATTTGAGATATGTTAGATACAGGTGTATTTCTGGACTTCCTGTTCTATTCTGTTGGCATCTTTGTGTATATATGTGCTAAACACTGTTTTAATCAAAGAGGTTTTTAATGTGTTTTAATATTTCTTATGGCTCTTTCTTTTCAATGTATTCCTAGCTATTCTTGAGTGTTTATTTTTACATTCAAACTTTATAAAGAATGACTATAAAATTACTACAAAAGAGCTCATTGCTATTTTGGGGGAATTACATTAAATTTATACCTGAACTTAGGGAGAACTGACGTTCCACTCTCCCTTCCTCAAATGTCAGCACACTGTCAGTATAATGTCCTTGACCTGCGTGCTACTCCCTCCCCGCCTCGTGCTATTATTAACTTTTAACACCACCTTATAATGTTATTTTTGCTTAAGTGGTCAATTGTCTTTTATATCTACCCACATATTTACCATTTCCTGTACTCTTCACTGATTTCTGTAAATTGGAGTTTCTATCCGGTATCCCTTGATGATTCTGAGATTTCCTTACCCGAGAACAAGGGATCTCTTTTTATTGGTTTAAATCTACTTTTGCATTCTGGGATAATTACTACTGAAAGGTTTGAAAAGAATTGGTACTGAGAGGAGAAATCAGGTTGGAAGGAGTTTATTGGCACAGGCAGCATGGTGGAGGCATAGGTACAGAACCTATGGGCTTATATTTCTTCTTGTGGTGACTTGTGTTGTTCTGATTGTCCATAGCTTATGTTAATGAGGAGTTAAATGAAATATCCAGTGGGAGTTGTTGAGGCCTTAAGTTAATTAGGTGATTTTTAGGTTTGCAATGATTGGTTCCCTTAGTATGTAAAGTAGGGTTTCAGAGAGGACTAAGGGCATGGAGTTCTGTTGCGGTTATGAGTTCTTTTGTCTTTTTACTTTACGTGGAAGTCCCATAGGGCGGAACCGCCATTTTGAGTATCTTTGGGGGGTGCCATCTTAAGTGGTCCTCCAGGAACCTATAACTACAAGTGGTGGGAAAGGATATGCTTGCCTTGTTCCTGACTTTACAGGGAAAAACATTCAATATACTAAGGCTAATTATATTCTTGATCGTTTTATTATGACTCAGTGGGCTGATTTTCAGTTTTATGGGAGATGTATAAACTTCAATGACTTCAGGTAGTTTGTATATGAGATAGTCACAGGAATTAGATGTAATCTCAAGCTTGCTGCAATTGTCAGTCAGCATGATGCTAGTCACCCTCACCACGAGGCTTAGGAAATACTGCAAGGTAGTTTTAATATTAGATGAAGCAAAACATAATTAGGAAAGTAAATCTGCTCAAAGTCCCTTATGTTCCATAGTTCCACAGTCCCAAATTAATGATGTTTTCTTGTGTCTGTTATGTTCCTCATTAACAAGACAATTTTAGTGTTGTCTGAGAATTAATATTATTTGAGACCTGTATGTATGTATATTTCTATTCCCTTTAGAAGCAATCATTTTAAAACTCTTAACATTCAGTTTCAGCCTTTCTTTAAATGTAGGCATGGCTACAGTATTTAAATTAAAGCCTCTTTATTTTATGTAATTCCTCTGCATTCTTTTTTCTATCATATCTTTTACACAGTAGTCTGTAAACAGTGTAGCCAGTCTGTAAGTGTTGCATTACAGTTTTTAGAATTTTTAGACAGTTCTAGCCAACTGTAGATTTTTATCACTGGCCTATAGGGACTCAGTTTTTTCCTTTTGCCAACAGTACAAGTGTAGGACACGTGAGTGTCATATGTCTCCAGTTTGGTTGTGATAATGGAGTTGTTCAATTAGCAGCGAAAGACAAGCTTATCCCTAAAAAGAGAAGATGCTAGAGCTGAGATTGGAACAGCTCAGCATTTCAAATGGTCAGAACTTCAACTAAGTCGTCCTCTTGGAGAGGGGAAATCTGTACCTGGTGTTGTTTTATATTGTACTTTCGCACTTTTACCAAGAATTGTCCTTAAAATTACAGATAGTAACTTTATGAGGAATCTCATTTAGATGCCCATTAAATAACTTTTTCTATGAATGCTTTGCATAGTTGAGTTTTTCATACTCTTTCCATATAACATTTCTCCATGTTTAAAAAAAAACTCTTCATAAAACTAAAGACTATTGTTTCATAATTGGTAGTTTTTAAATATTAAGCAGATACCACCATATTGTATAGGATGCCTTCCAGCTATGGTCTGTTACCTTTGCAAATGTTGAATGAGAGAACACGTAGGAGCACTAATATTTATGCCTCTTCTAAAGGACATACACAAGTTCTTTCACCAAAACTTCACACTAGCTCTGTGAAGTAGATAGTATTAAATCTTATTTTATAGATGAGAAAGTTAAGAGATTAATTAACTTCACTAAGGTCACAGAGCTAATGAATTGTGATGCTGAGTTTTAAACACCTCTCTTTGATTTCCATTACCTCATGCTGCTTTGGAAGAGCCATAGATAACTTACATAGTGCAGGGAATATGTAGGTGACACAAATCTTCCTTGAAACCTGGGGTTCTCTTACTTCTCCCTTATCAAACCCAGTTATTGGAAGATCCAACATAAAAATTGTAAACTGACTTGCATTTCATCTTTTCCCCCAACCCGCACTCTCTCTGTCTCTGTTCATCTCTCTGAAAGTTCTTATGTTCACTGACCTAACACCTCTCTCTACATATATAACTAAGAAGCAAAGAAACTATGAGTCATGAGCTAGTCATCAGCCTCTGATTGCTAAGACAATTCTTAATTGCTGTTCCAATTTCCTCTGTAATTTATAACAAGTTAGTTTTTCGTGTTTTTATATTGCCAAGTAGATGAATACACAATGACTTTTTAATGCTTAAATAATATATGCTTTTGTTTTCAAAGCTCTGTGTTATTAACCATTGTATTTAGCTTTTTAATGGACTCAGTTCATGACTCAGAAATTCTTATTTAAATACCCTTGCCCTGGGAGTACCTTGCATTTCAAATGTGATTTATGCTTTTAACAAATAGTTATTCCCCAATTTGGTCTTGCTGTACTAATTACAATGTATACCTCTTTTTCCAGGCATTGCTTTATTTCTAAAAGTTACTTTGAAAGAAAGATGCGAAAAGGCTATGTAAAATATTTTGTTATTTAAATGTATATCATCAAAAAGAGAAGGGAGCAAGCACAAAGCTAAACACAGATGAGACTAGCTAGCAGTGTTCTTGATTTTACTGTGCCTTTCCTCAGGAGGTGTCCAGCTCTAGCTGTTATCTGCTGCCTTTGTGGTGGTGTCTGGTCAGTGGAACAAGTCTTAACCATGTACTTTGCTTGGGCCCTAATATGGCATTGGCACAGAACTGGTTTTGATACTGGGAATGGTGAGAAAATGTGGGGGTGTGCGAGTTTGTCCTGAGAAGAATAAGGAACATTTATTGAAATTTTATGAATACTTTGGAGAGAATATTTTAATGGATTGGATTCTGTGCTGTTTAGTTTTTGGAACTGATTTCACTGTTTCACTTCTCCCCCAACCCAATGTTGAGTCACAATGATTCATTGGTTTAATGTTGTTTTTCTTCCAAAGAGCTCAAATCACTTTAATAGAAAATATTTATGATCTTGATATCTTGTACATTATTACTTGTCCAGTTACTGGATGGTTTAACTAGGTTCTTGATCAAACCAAGTCAGGAGAACCTTACTTGGTACCAATTGGAGTCCACAGTCCAACGAACTCACTTAACAAGAACAAAAGGAGAAAGAGATAGATGAACATACAAATAATTGGACTTTATTGTGCAGAGAGAATACGCGCCAATGTGTGCACATAGGCAGCCTCAGAAGGAAAATGAGAACCGGCTTGAGTGTTCCCAAGGGTAGGGTTTATATATTGTCCTGGGATGGGGGTATTTCTCTATCCTAATTAAGGGGAGGAACATTCCCCTGTGAAGGAGGATCTAAGGTAATTAAGGCCTAATGAGTTAGTATCAGCTTCTGGTCATGCACAGAAATTATTTCCCTTACCCTTGTTCGTTATGTGTAAAGGTCATAATGGTGGTCATTCTGGAATTTCCAGTCATGTGCATGAGTTACTTCCCTTAACCTTGTCCTGTCTATTACAGGTGAAAGGTCATAATGGTAGTCATCTGCACCTTTGCTCCTCCTTGTGTACAGGTATGTGACAGTGTAGCATGCTGATTGACTGTGTGGTTTAGCTGTTGCCAGTGTATTATGAGTCCATTTACTGCCAGGCAAAGAGGTGGCAGTGCTGATCCAGCCTGAATATTTATGAGTAGGTTCCTGGGTCTTGTCCCTATACTGTTGCTGCCTCAGTCCCACTTCATACATGGAGGAATGGAGGAATGGAGAGTTGAAGTGATAAGCAGTCAGCAGTGGCGGCAGAGCTGGTGTGTCTCCCCTCCTGGCTAAAGCTGCCTTTACTATGGGCTGGACTTCGGTACATACCGATTTCTTTTCAGGTCTATCCCTACAGGAGTATCCTGTGGCCCATCTGCAGAATGTTCCTGTTATTCCAACCTCACCAGTGTGTCACATTAGACAGCTCTTCCCCAGGCATAATGAGAAAGGCCCCCTTGGTTGAGTTGGGCATTTTATGAGACACCATCCCTCTCCTGTCACTTTTTAAAATCCTAGAGCAGAAATTCCTGCTAGTGCTCTGTGAGAGTGGAAACCTACATATGACATCACTTTATCTATGGGATAATTAAATACACGCAAATACTGGCACAACTGTATTCAGGTCCCAGTGTTTTCCACCCACCTTTTGCTTCTGTGGCCAGTGTTCTTATAGCACCAGGCACAATGCCTTACAGATATTGGCTATGTAGTAAATGTATTTGCTTTGTATTATTTTTGTTTTTCTTTTTTTCTTTCTTGCTGGTGATTTCTAAACAGACATCATATTGCTTGTTGTCAGGCAAAGTTCACAGCCCCTTCACAGCTTCCCACATTGTCTGTTTTTTTTGTTTTTTTTTTTTAACACTTCCTCTAGCTCCTCACTGACAGATTCAGAGAAATGAAAGGAATGTGCATCTTAGATGCCAAGGGGATCCCTAAAAACACTCATTTTTAAGAGATGCTACCTTGCTTACTAGGCAGATGTTTTAATGCTAAGAAAATGTTCTAGATAAATGAAAAGTTGTGGTGTTTATAATTTTATATACTTGATAGATTACAAGAATTGTAGTCATTCTAAAATTGTTTTGATATTAAACATTTGAAAAATGAAATACGTGGCTTGGTGTGGGGGTGGGGATGTAGCTGAGACCTTTAGCATCTAACCAAGAATCTTTTACTTCTAAAGACGAATTGCTAATTCCAAGGAACAGTGTGCTGACAGTGCCTGCAATTAAGAAGCCCTCACCTTTGTGTTATGACAATTTTGTTCCTTACAGCAAGCATTATTGTTTAACTGGGAGAAAAGATTCCTGCTTTCTTGTTCAAACCTTGAGCTAGTAACATATGAAAATCTATATATGTCACAGTTAGTACATTAATAGAATATGAAATCACTCTATAATTGCAAATGAGCAAATAGGTTATTCTCGAGAGCTCTCATGGTTTTTTTTTGTACACGTTTTACTTTTGTCTTTTTTTTTGCACTTTCAGCCTATTACTTAGCTTTCTTCCTCTTTCTAAGGTAGTAGACACGAAATGTCTTCTTTGTTCTTGAGTATGGAAGTAAAGCTGTTTTTGCTATATACCTTCCTGAAAAACATGGGGTTCTGCAAAATCACACACTAAAGTAACGGGGCTTAAGGGAAAAATAGGGGAGGAGCTGGCCACTCAGAATTGAAGTAGCTTTGTAACCAGAGTGCTAACAAACTCAAGCACAACAAAAAAACAAAGAAATACAACAACTAGTACTTGGAGAGAGAATTTGAGGGACAGCCCGGGCAGGCAGCTCAGAGAGGCAGAAGACTGCTTCAAGAGATTAAAAATGCGCAAAAACACTTTAATCTCTGAAGCAGCTTCAGAATTCAGCAAAAAACATGTGAGGGACATTGATCCTGCTTCAAATCTCCAGTTTTATCACTCCAGACCTAGTGACTGCTACTGTCTTTGCAGACTTATCTTTTCCCCTTCAGTAGCCTTCTGCAGGGACCATGCCCCAGGCCTCCTGTAGTTTGCCCATTAACTGGATTATTTATCTTTTTAAAACATTGATTTGTATACAGTAGCAAAAGGGCAGAAGATAGATTGGTATGTCTATACAATGGAATATTATTCAGCCTTCAAAAGGGAGGAAATACTGACACATGCTGCACTGTGGATGAACCTTGAGGTCATTATGCTGAGTGAAATAAGCCAGTGACAAAAAGGCAAATAACTGTATGATTCTACTTACATAAGTTACCTAAAGTAGTCAGATTCATAGACACAGAAAGTAGAATGGTAGTTAGCAGGGCCTGGGGTGGGGTAGAATAGGGAGTTATTGTTTAATGGATATGAAGTTTCGGTTTGGGACTATAAAGAAATTAGTTCTGGAGATGGGTGGTAGTGACTGGTTACATAACATTGTGAATGCGTTTAATGCCACTGAACTGGACACTTAAAAATGGTTAATATGGTAAATTTTATGTTATATATATTTTACAATAATAGAAATTTTGAAAAATTGATTTGTAAAGTGTACATTGTACATGAAGAATAATAGTCTTTTTATCTGTTGTGTTGCAAATATTTCTCCTATACTGTCAATTGCCTTTTGACTTTCATAGTTTTGGCTTTACAGATGCTGTATATTTTTATGTTGTTATATGCATTTTGTGTTGTGTTTAAAGGTCTTCCTCACCCCAAGATTATAAGGTGTCGTACAATTTACCCATGTTTTCTTCCAGCACTTTTAACTTTGTTTTTTATGATTAAATCTTTGCTCTATGTAGAGTTTATTTTGGTGTTGGGAATTTTGTGGTTTAGGACAGTGCAGCAAGGTTATATCTAGTGCTTTATTGTTTTCAAGGATTATTAGGATTGTAAAGAAACAACCTTTGCTCTTTGTTTGATTCTTACATACTGTTGATTTTTAACTTATCTACAGGTGTCAGAATGGAGAGGCAGGTAGCAACAGGAAATCTGTTCTTCCATGGCAGCTGCATGATAAATTTTGAGGATTTTGCAACAGGATGGCCTAAAGCTAGGCTATATTTTTCTTCCTTCTTTTTTTAATTTTTAATTTAATTTAATTTAATTTAATTTAATCAATATACAGTGTGGTTGATTATTGTGGCCCATTACTGAAACCTCCCTCCCAACAACCTCATATTTGTTCGTTTGTCCTAACAACCTCAAGGATTTGTGATTGTTGTGTCTTCTTCCCTGCCACCCCAGTTTATTTGTGTATTTATTTTATTTTTAGCTCCCACAAATAAGTGAGAACATGTGGTATTTTTCTATCTGTGCCTGACTCATTGCACTGAATATATTTTTCTCTAGGTCCATCCATGTTGTTGAAAATGGCAGTATTTCATTCATTTTTATAGCCCAGTAGTATTCCATTGTGTACATATACCACATTTTCCGTATCTACTCATCCGATGATGGACATTTGGGCTGGTTCCAATTCTTAGCTATTGTAAATAGTGCTGCAATGAACATTGGAGTACAGGTATACCTTCGACTTAATGATTTCCATTCCTCTGGGTATATTCCCAGCAGTGGGATAGCTGAGTCATATGGCAGATCTATCTCCCGTTGTTTGAGGAGCCTCCCTACCATTTTCCATAGAGGCTGCACCATGTTGTAGTCCCACCAACAGTGTATGAGAGTTCCTTTTTCTCTGCAACCTCACCAGCATTTATCATTCACAGTCTTTTGCATATTAGCCATCCTAACTGGGGTGAGATTGTATCTCAGTGTGGTTTAGATTTGCATTTCCCAAATACTGAGTAATGCTGAGCATTTTTTCATGTGTCTGTTGGCCATTTGTATATCTTCCTTTGAGAAATGCCTATTTAGCTCCTTTGCTCATTTTTGAATTGGAGTTATTCGTACTGTTAAGTTAAGTTCCTTGTATATTCTGGATATTAATCCCTTGTTGGATGCATAGTTCGTAAATATTTTCTCCCACTCTGTAGGTTGTCATTTCATTCTATTGATTGTTTATTTTGCTGTGTAGAAGCTTTTTAGTTTGATATAATCCCATTTGTTTAACTCTGTTAATTGTTTCTTTTGCTGTGCAGAAGCTTTTTAGTTTGATAGAATCCCATTTATCTATTTTTCCTTTGTTTGCCCATGCTTTTGGGGTCATATTCATGAAGTTTGTACCGAGTCCCACTTCCTGGAGTATTTCTCCTATGTTTTCTTTAAGAAGTTTTATTGTTTCAGGGTGTATATTTAATTTTTTAATCCACTTTGAGTTGATTTTGGTATATGGTGAGAGGTATGGGTCTACTTTCATTCTCCTGCATATGGATATCCAGTTATCCCAGCACCATTTGCTGAAGAGGCAGTCTCTTCCCCAGTGTCTAGGCTTGGTGCCTTTGTCAAAGATCAGATGGCTGTAGGTGTGTGGGTTGATTTCTGGATTCTCTATTCTATT